>NW_007736749.1:21174-31520 GCF_000696425.1 Galeopterus variegatus
TCCGCTCTCCTCCCTGGAGTCTCGATGATGACATCAGCACTCTGCTTTCCCATCTTCGCCTACCTGTCACCTCACTCGCTTTTCTCCCCATCAGCTTCTTCCGGATGAAGTGCTATTCTGCATAGAACAGAGAGTTCTCAGTAACTAGATGAATAAGCTGCCAGCAACATTTTTCTGCTTCTTGAATTTTAAAAAGGTTATATCTTTTTTCCTTCTAAACTTTAGAGCAAATTGAAAATAACCTTTTAAAAACATATTGACATCACATAAGTCTTCATGACAAATCTAGATACTTCTTTTCAGACAGGTCTCAACAGCTGTGTAGTGAGAGCATCAGAGTGATAGTTGCACAAAAGTTGTGCTTTTCCTGTTGCAAATCAGTATTTCTGTGCTGCGTGTATTTGCAGTGTTTTCCTGCTGTATCTGACACTAGTGGTGCATTAATCTCAGTGTGGAGCTGGGAGGCATGGGGTTGGGAGGGTGGCTGAGAAACTGTTTAATCGAGAAAGAACTAGGTCAAGGTTTTGAATGTTAAACCTGTGGGATGTTAATTACTTGGCAATGAAAAGGGAATTTGTTTTCTGAAAGCCCAACCATGCTATGGAATAATTTGACATGGTGTCAAGAGCTTTCATGATTTTATTCAACTTCCCTTGCAAGCCCNGTGTGAATTTTAAATTAAGCTAATGGCCCACTATATTATATCTTTCAGGGAAGAAAACTTAGCTTTGCTTATAGAAATTTGGAACCTAATGCCTAATCTGGTAGAGTATTGTTTTGAAGTTTGGTTATTATGTAGAAGACATTGTGTTTGCCACAGCCATTGCCATTAGCAAAATTTTATAATCTTAACTTTAAAAAATTTTTTTCTGTGTACTTATATTCTCTGGTCCCACAAAGGATTTGAAGTAGCTTGTAAGAAATAAAAAAAAGTATAATGTAAATGACAGCAATGAATCATGATCAGAGAAAATATAATTTGTGGAAATGTCAAGACTTGTAGTGGTATGTGGGAGTATATTTACATGTACATATATACGTAAAAAGGCCCACGGAGCTGCTATTGTTGATCTTCATATTTGGCATTGAGCTTCCTGGCAGCCAAAGTGAAAAGAGGGATGCAATCAGTCAATCCTTTCTCTGGCTCTGTGGAGGACTACTTAAAGTATGTCCACCACCACACAGGGGGACAGCATGCAGGCTTTCTCAAAAGAAAACCAGCCAATCAGAAGAGTTGATTAAGTAAAGGGCTGCTGTGAACCCTGGCCCCCCAGTGTCTGTGGTGTCTGTGCCTTGGGCCTTCTCTTTACCTCCTCTGGGGAGCTACCTGCAGGACTACACGCAGAAACAGGGCTGCACCATGCCCGGTGTCCAGTCACACCAACTCTTCAGCTCCACATGTGAACTTCTGGCCTTCTTCAAAATATTCACTGGTTCTTAGCAAAATGAGAAAAACTAAGGACAAGAAATGGAAAAAAGTGAATTTCTTTCAAATCTGAATTACTTAATTTCAGATGTTATGTTCTTTCTATAATTTTAGTATTAAAAGGTATTTTTAAAAATAAAACAACAGCAATAGTAAAAAAAGAAAAACATTTTGTTTTCTTTCCTGGGAAAAGGAAAGTTGGAAACACTTTGTTGGTATTTACTGCCTGTAAAACCTCAAAAGTCTAAAAACTTCTATTCTCTTTGGCTCTAGTATCCCTAACAGCTGCTTCATCTTTGGGATCACAGTGTCCCAGTTTTCTCTCTCCCAATGTTCTATGCATGTGCTTTCCCCACACCCAACACACCTTGACTCCCAAGAAGCCACACCCTTGACCTTTGCCATCCTTCCTGGGATTTTCCTCCTGGACAGTGCTGCTGTGGCATGGTGGCCCAGTGTTGCACAACTGCAGGCTCCCCGTGGTTCAGGGTAAGAGGGGAGTTTGACACTTCGGGCCATACTGGACCTAAAGGGAGCCAGGCCTTGGGTGGACTCACTCGTCGTAAGTTTCTGCATAGTGGCAGCAGTATAGACTCACTACAGTGCAAGTATCACATGGGCAGGGGTCTTCAGACCTGGGTCATCTGAAGAGGGCGAGGGTGGCCTTGACTCATCCTCTCAAGGGGGATAAACGCCACCTGCTACTTAAGAAGAATTGACAAATCCTACTTCTATTCATTAATGGGTGATTTTTTAAAACTCTTTAGGAACTCTTATTGCCAAGATCTTGGAAGGAATGTGAGTGATGTTGCCTTTCTGTAACTCAGACTCATTGACCTTACCCATGTAATATTGTAAAAAAAGGTATTTATGTCGATTAAATAAAAAAAAAACCCTCAAGTAAAATGTGCTTAGTACTCTTTTCATCTGCCTTAACAACTCTACATTTATTTAATATTAATCGAATTCATGGCTTCTCCGAGGTCTTGGTAGTTTTCATTTTAAAACTACTCTTAGGGTGAGAAGTCTTCCGCGTACCTATGTTACAAAGAGTTTGCTTTAGAGCAGCAGCCACAGCCTGAAAACATGCTGCTTTCCTTGTTCCTGGTGTCAGAAAAGCTACTCCTGGTTCGGATGGAAGCTGCTCAGGTGTGGTTTTCCTGCAGATTAGGATTAGAAAGGTCCTCTATCTTCCTGCCCATGTAGGGAAGCCAAATAAAAGGCGCCAGGGTACTGGTATGCTGGCATCCTCTCTCCCTGACCTCGCTCCCTCCTGCTCCACTGTCCTCCCTGGAGTCTCGATGATGACATCAGCACTCTGCTTTCCCATCTTCGCCTGCCTGTCACCTCACTCGCTTTTCTCCCCATCAGCTTCTTCCGGATGAAGTGCTATTCTGCATAGAACAGAGAGTTCTCAGTAACTAGATGAATAAGCTGCCAGCAACATTTTCCTGCTTCTTGAATTTTAAAAAGGTTATATCTTTTTTCCTTCTAAACTTTAGAGCAAATTGAAAATAACCTTCTAAAAACATATTGACATCACGTAAGTCTTCATGACAAATCTAGATACTTCTTTTCAGACAGGTCTCAACAGCTGTGTAGTGAGAGCATCAGAGTGAAAGTTGCACAAAAGTTGTGCTTTTCCTGTTGCAAATCAGTATTTCTGTGCTGCATGTATTTGCAGTGTTTTCCTGCCTTATCTGACACTAGGGGTGCATTAATCTCAGTGTGGAGCTGGGAGGCCTGGGGTTGGGAGGGTCGCTGAGAAATTGTTTAATCGAGAAAGAACTAGGTCAAGGTTTTGAATGTTAAACCTGTGGGATGTTAATTACCTGGCAATGAAAAGGGAATTTGTTTTCTGAAAGACCAACCATGCTAAGGAATAATTTGACATGGTGTCAAGAGCTTTCATGATTTTATTCAACTTCCCTTGCAAGCCCCAACTCCACTTAAACCCTTCACTGTTGAGCCACATTGAATATATCACCTTCTGTCCTTGGCCATGCTTGACTTCTGCATCCTTTGGTGCCTTGGCTCAGCCTTTCCCTTCATCTGGGAATACCTTTCCCCTCCTCTTAGACTCTCCAAATGCTGCCCATTCTCCAAGGCATAATTCCCACCCTCCTTCCTTTACTAAGTCTTCCCTATCCGCCCATACTCCCTCCTACTCTACTGTAGACTTTATTTCATGCTGCTCTGCTCTCTGTGGTTTACATATCTGTCTCTTTCACTATATCGTGACCCTGCGTTCATTTCTACTTCCCGCCACCCAGCATAGTGGGTGCTCAACAGATCTTCGCTGAATTGAATTTTTCCATCTAACCCTAAGAGCAACCTTAGCAGAAAATCATAAATGGGTAAGGATCATAAATGAATGATCATCATAAATGACTAATGATCATAAATGGATGCTTATGGAGTGGACACAAAGTACAGAGTACCTGATACGTATGGCATAGAAGACAATGAGAAACAACCCATCCACGAGGATTATTTTGCATCTTCTGTTCCTCCCATCGGTGCTGTCCAGCAGCCAGATTCACTGAGCTTCCTTGCTGTGGGTAGAGATTGTGTATTACAGGTATCTGCTCATAAGAAGCTCAGGGGCAAAAATCTCAGTGCCTGGAGTTTGGGATTATACTATGTGAAAAATAACTTTTTGTAATATAATGAGATATAACACTCCCTGCTTTCCAGAACAAGATCTTGTCTCCTTTGAGACCTAAAGAAAAATATCTTCCTTGGAAAACTTTTCACACTGACAATTTAGCCCTCTGTCTTCCAAACCCTTTCAAAAGCTAAAGAGCACTGGAAACACACATTAAAGTGTTAGGAGTAAAGGGGACATCATATTGGCATTTTGTTCTCAAAACGATTTGGTGGAAAAGGATAAGGAGAGAAGGATAAAACTAAATGAGGTGAAATTTAGGGAATCCAGTGGAAGGCATTGGAGAATTCTTTGTAGTATTGGAGAATTTTTTGTAACATTCTTGCAACTTTTCTGTAAATCAGACATTATTTCCAAATAAAAATTTTTAAAAAGCAAATGCAAATTTTTTGAATTATTGTCCAGTTAAGAAGAATGAGATGATTCTAGAAAAGGTTGTTTTTGTATCTATAGGTAGAAATAATGGTGTTTTGAATTTTAAGATCAATTCATACAGAAACAAATTGCATTTGGGGCAGATGTTTGTATGCTTCTTTTAACCCCTTAACATTTAAGCAAAAGAGAAGTGGGTTCGTCTTATTGACAGCTGCCATAGGTCAAACTTCTGCTACCTGGTGTGGTAGGCTTTATATGACCTCTCAAGATGTCCATGTCCTAATCCCAGGCACCTGTGAGTGTTACCTTATATGGCAAAGGGATTTTGCAGTGGGATTCAATTAAGGATCTGGAGATGAAGAGATTATCCTGGATTACCTGGTTGGGCCCAATGTAATCACGGATCCTTTTAAGACAGAGGCAGGGCAGAAGAGGAGAAGGCAGTGTGGATGGAAGCCAGAGATTGGAGTGATGTAAGAAAGGGGTCAAGGGCCAAAGGAGTGTGGGTGACCGCTAGAAGCTAGAAAAGGCAAAGAAACAGATTTTCCACTAGAGCCTCCAGAAGGAACCAGCCCTGCCAACACCTTGATTTTAGCTCTGTAAGAATGATTTTAGACTTCTGAGCTCCAGGACTGTAAGGAAAATAATCTGTGTTGCTTTAAGACACTAGCCACTACATTTCCGGTAATTGTCTTTACAGCAGCCCGAAGATACAAATCTGTGGGGTTAAATGGATTCTACACCTGGGTTCATAAGTAGGAGTGATGCCAAAGTATGAGCTCTGGGTCATTGTCATTAGCATTACAGAGAATTGTCCCCTGGCCCAAATGAACTGTTTTCAGACTTTGCTTAATTACTTGTGCCTTATTTTTTCCCCAGCTTTGATTAACTGTACAACAAATGGAATCAGAATGGGTTCCAGAGCTAGCAGTTTGAGGACCTGACATCGCTTCACAGAGATGTCACGGATGCTTTGGGAAGTGTTTTGCCTGAAAGAAACAGGCTTTAGGTAGCAAGTTGTGGTTTTGTCCCTGCATGAGGGGGAAGGGTGCTGGTGGGAGGCTGAGGTGAAGGCGGTGGGAGTTGATTCCTAGGCAGAGGTTCTTAGACTTGTGTGAGGTTCGGACCTCTTTCATAAGGGACTGCTTATGTTGACTTAAATATAGTTTATTATATTGTTATTTAAATATGCGTAAACATAAAACTAAATGTTAGCTTTTGCTTGTAGCTCTAAGATAACTATAAGCTCCAAACTTATTTCAAATTAAATGCAAATAAAACTACAACTCAATAAAATTCAAATGAACACCACTGAGTTAATGTCATGGATAATGTTGTTTTGCTAAATCTAAATTGGTGTTTTAATGTGATTTCACACACACTTGTAAAGTTCTGGCAGATTATCTTTGTTTTGACTGAACTATGTTTAATTCACTTCAAAAATATCATTATATTGAAAGAAGCATATACATCACCGTAATTAATAGATCTGCCAGGAAGAGTTTTCAGACTCTAATGCAAATATTCAATTGCTTTCATTTACATAAAAATAAAAAACAGGCCAAGGTAAACTATACTACTGGTGATGCACACTTAGGGGGGGTGAAGTCAGCATAGTGATAGCCTACAAGGGAAGGGAGCGCTTGTGTTGGAAAGGGGCGTGTGGGGGCTGGTGGATTACTGGCACTGTTCAGTTTCATGACCTGGGTATTTGTTTCTTTGGTCTTTTCTTTTCTGTGCTAATTTTGAAGGCATAACACATAAGTGTACAGATTTTTGGATTGTATGAGCAAACACTACTGGGTCCCCATCAAGGGTAAGAAATAAGACATTGCCAGGCTCTCCAGAAACCCATGTAGCGCTTGATAGTTACATCTTCCTCTCTCCCCTGACAAAATAACTACTATTCTGTCTTTTGTGGCAATCACTTATTGCTTTCGTTTATGGTTTTATAACCTAAGTAGGCATCCCAAAATTCTGGGAGTTACTTTTGCCTGTTTTTGAACTTATGAAAACAAGATCATGTCGTATCTTTTGTGTTTGAGTTCTTTGCACTCAACATTTATTTTTTAAAGACCCATCCATGTTGGTCTGTGTAGCTATGGTTTATTCATTTTTATTGCAATATAGAACACCATTGTATGACTGTACCATAAGTTATTAATTCATTCTCCTTTTGGTGGACTTCTGGGTTGTTTTCAGTTTTTGGCTATCATAAATAATGCTCCTATGGAGGATATGTATCTAGGAGCAGAATTGTTGGGTCATATGGTGTGCATTTCTAGAGAATGCCAGACCATTTTTCAATAATGGTATTCCGTGGTAGTTTTCATTTTAATTTGTATTTCCCTGATTTTGAATGAGGTTGAGAACCTTTCCATATGTTTATTGGTCATTTGGATTTCCTCCTTTGTGAAGGGTCTGCTCAACTATTTTGCCCATTTTCCTGTTGAATTTTTTGTCTTCATATTGATTTATAGGATATATATTCATTCTGGGTATAAGTCTTTCTCAGTATGCATATCAGTATTATTTATTATTACAGACATCTTTCACTCTCTTAATGGGATCCGTTGATCAATGGAAGTTCTTAATTTTAATGTAGTTGAGTTTATCCATTTCCCCCCCCATATCGTAAGTGCTTTTATGTGTTCTGTTTAAGACATCTTTCCCAATTTCAGATTATGAAGCTATTCTTTACTTCATCTTCTAAGGACTTGTAGTTTTGTTTTTCACATTTGGTAGTGGAACTCATGAATGGAGTGTCTCAAGTTTTACCCTACTTGCAAACAAGTTAGCTTGCCTCAGTCTCATGAATGCTGGTAGAAGACACACGATTCTTGGATCAGAGACACATGACTATTACTCAGAGCAGTAGCAATAGCTAGAGTATCAGCATCTTCTTGTGCCAGTTGCCCAAGCCTATTCCCACAGGGAAAATATGCAGAAGGCCAGGTGACTCCTACACCTGCAGTGGATGTGTTAGAGGCAGGAACCTCGAGCCTAGGGAACCTGAATCTTTTACAATGGGCTGTAAGCTTGCCTGACCTTTGTACCAGAGGGAGACTTTATTATACTAAACAGCAAATAAACCTGTCCTTTTCCTTGAGGAGAGACACTAGGTCTTCTAAGACTGTTTGCCATGCAAACATCCTTGAAAAGATAATCTAGAACAAAGGGAGCAGAGCTGATGCTTTCAAGACTTGTGTGAGAGACCTAGGTAGAATTATCTCCCAAAAGGTAGAACCCACCTGTTATTAGTATGTGTGTGGTGAGAGGCAGGTTTCATTGTTTTCTGTGCCAATACTCAGTTATCCCAGCATTGTGTATTGGAAAAGTAGAAGAATGCTTCCAAGGGACAGGTGCTGGTGAGTTGGACTGGGGTTGCTGGGGTGGAAGTGAGGGCGGACTGTGCTACATGCTTGGGCGATAGAATTGACAGGACTCCACGGGATGGTGGTTGTGGGGGAAGGGGCCAAAGGACAGAGAGGTGTCAGGAGTAAGAGTCATCTTCTCTATCCGATCTTAAAATGTATTGTGTCCACAGAGAGCAAAAACAAACGTTTAAAATAGGCCTGTACTGTATACTGAAAATCTGCTAAGAAGAGTGGATATTAGGTGCTCTTACCACACACACAGGTTAGTATGTGAGACGAGGGATGTGTTAATTTGCTTGACTGTAGTAATCATTTCACTGTGTGTGTGTGTGTATATGTCAAAACATCATGATGTACACCTTAAATATATACAATAAAAAATCTAAGCAAAAGTAAAAAATAGGCCTGAATTTGTCTTCACCTGTTAAATATACAGTATAAAGTTGAATTTAGAGTCTGGAAGTTTAGTTATATGGATTGTGGATGCAGAATTCTCTGTGTGTTTGCTGGCCTCTTTCTGAGGCTTCAGTTTCCTTTTACTGATGTTTATTCTTCCCTTTCCAATCTGAAAGGCATTCTTCTTGGCAGAATAATTGGTAGAGCTTTCTGTGACGGAAAGTCGCATTTTGTGAGCAAAACCTAAACTCTTTAACAAAAGAAAACAAACTATGGAGCAAAGCAAATCCTGTATCATAAGTCAGAGTCCAGTTATGATACAGAATCCATGCTAAGTGCTTCACATGAAAGGGATTTCATGCAGGGACCAGGTTATACAGGGGATGGAAGCCTGAAAGAACAAAAATGGATGCTGAAGTAATCCAGAGGTTAGTGACTTCAGGAAGCAGCTGCTACCTCTAGGTGCTGGGTGACAAAGGGAAGAGGTGGCGATGCAACACCTAAGAGCTCAGAGGAGGGGCTACCACAGCGGTGCTCATGGGGAAAAGCTGGTACTTGAATGACCGAGGGTACACCAAGGCGCTTGGCTAGAAATGCCAGAGGACTGGGAGGTGGAGTTTTTCCCACTGCTAGAAGAATGCCCATGGCGCCTGGAAGCAAGAACAGAGTCCTTTCTTCTCTCTCCCTCTGTCTGCTATCAGAACGTAACTAGAAGGCCACATGGCAAGGAAGCCTGAGGCATGTAGATTGCAGAGACGCATCACGGAGCAGGGGTGGTGGGGTCAGGGCTGAGAGACCGAAGGTGAACGCAGTAACCAGCATAGATTCTGAGCAGCAAACAGTTCAGATTGGAGCATCCTACAACAATGACAAAATTGGAATATGCTCATTTTATTGCCAATTCTAGGGACTGTGTCCCAGGTCAGTTTAGAGTTCATGGTCAGCGAATGTGTCTTGTTATTGTCCAAAGTCAAATTGAATTAATTTTGGATATATGTGCATTTTTAAGGTCAAGGCTAGGAGTCATAACATCTGAGGTCTTGTTCTAGCCCCGCTTCCTATCGCCTGGGTAGTTGGCGCTGTGTGGGGGAGAGGAACAGTGCTGAGGGAGAGAGGGACATTATGGGTCACTATGGGGCATGTTGAATTGGGACATTCGGAAGCAGCTGGGTGCATGGATCTGGGATTCAGGGGCCTGATTTAGGGATAAAGGTAACAATTTGGGTGCCTGATGGTGAGCGAACCCTTTGAGAATGTATGGAATTTCTCAGTAGAGTGTGCAGGAGAGTGAGAAAAGATGAGGGGAGGGTTGAAAACGAGACCTTGGAGGACACCAACATTTTCAAAGTTTGAGGAGCCAGCAGAGGTGACAGAGACCATCCCAATGGGAAGCTCTTCTTTCAAGCAGAGCATTTGCTGGAAACTTTCATCTTGTGTGCTATTTGCACTGTAGCAGAATGCACCAGCAGCAACCATAAACTAAGTTTAAAGCCAAGACCCCAAAGTATTATTTTTTATGAACAGTCTCCCTCAGACTCCATCTTCCATAAACGTTGATGTGAGAGACATGCGCCCACTCATCTCCTTTCTCTGCAGGCTGACAAAGGAAGAGGAGGCCTTTGCTGGCCTCGTTTTTGCAAGTTTGTTGGCTCTTGCTTAGGCATTCCATGTGCTCATGGCCACGATACCATCACTACCTTAATTTAGCTCTGGAATTGAGTCTGATCCACTGATCAGACTTTCTTTTCTTCTTTTGGCACTCTTTTGGTTTTTTTTTTTTCCTTGTAACTGGCCAGTATGGGTCTTTGAACCCTTGACCTTAGTGTCATAACACCATGTTCTGACCAACCGAGCTAACTATCCATCTTAGAATTTGTTCTCTTGCTTTGTCATTATAACTGCTGTTTAAGAAGCAAAGTTACTGGGCCGGCCCCGTGGCGCACTCTAGGGGCCGACCCCATGGCTCACTTGGGAGAGTGCGGTGCTGGGAGTGCAGTGGTGCTCCCGCTGCGGGTTTGGATCCTGTATAGGACTGGCTGAGCACGGTGCGGGTGACACCAAGCCAAGGGTTGCGATCCCCTTACCAGTCACGAAAAAGACAAAA
>NW_007736749.1:33030-36804 GCF_000696425.1 Galeopterus variegatus
CCTTCCAGTCCTTCTAGGTGTTATAGGTGTTCTTTGGTGATGAGAGACCTTTACCAGTTAATATCAAACTTTGTCTCTGTTCTGTGGGTATTTTGTTTTTTCTTTCGGTTATGTGTTGGATTATTTGCTGTTCCCACCACTTAAACTCTGCACTGGAACTAATTTGTTGTCCTTTGCTTACTTCTAAGATGGGAGAACTTCCTGTGGGAATCAGCACTTGAGCCCCGTGGTTTAGCTAAATTGCTGCTTTGCTGCTGGTTCCCTAGGGAAGGCTTTTTGTGCAGCTCAGGTTTTAATGGTTGACTTTACAGGTACTTCTGGGTCTTGTGAGATCCAGTGTACCTGATTTGTGTAGAAACTCTGGTCTGGGCCTGAATCTTTTCAGCAAACTGCACCCCCGGCAGTTCCATATTCCTGACTAGTCTCCAGCATAAGTCATTCTATGCTGATTGGGGGACAGATCAGCTGTCCCTGCTCTGCCCTAGTATTCACCCTGTGGGCCCATCTCCCCTACTTCCTGTGCTCCAAACACTTCTCATTGGATGGGCCCTGCTCAGGTCCCTTATGGTGACTCACCGGCCTCTGAGTGGCTCCTTTCTCTCCTATGTGGGTCCATGGAAACCCTGTTAGTGGTCTCACTATCTTGTCCCTCTTCTTCCCTGCCACCTAATCCCTCTTCTTCCCTGCAGCCTCTGAAGGGCACAGCTGTGGCTTTTGCCAGTTCCTGCTCTGTGTGCTCACCAGGGCCAGCTTGGAAGTGGCTGGGGCTCGAAATGGTCAGAACAGTCCTTTCTTTCTCTCATCATGGCTTCTCCCACTTTCATGCACTCTGTAAGTCTCTCCTCCTTTTCCCCTGAGCTCTAGCAGCCTCAGCTTGGCTGTCGTTGCTTTATAATAGTTGTAAATTGGTTGATTTGTGGGAGAGAGTGACGCTGGGGACCATCTATTCCACCATGTCGACTGGAAGCATCAACAATCTTAAAAATAACCAGGCAGCAAAAGCCCAGAGGAAGTGAAGAAAGTTAGTAAAAACTGAGCATACTATCTAAATGATTTCTTCTCTACCTGTTTTGAAGTTTCTCTTCAATCTGGCTTTTCTTGGGACGTGAGTATGGTCTGCATGAGAGGAGGTGACAGTGGACAATGTACACAGTTAGGAGCTCTTTGGAGCCTTTGTGGCCCTGAGTGTTTTTATTTGCAAGCTGTTGGTTGAATCAGGTTTTACCCTTTCAGAAGAAAGGAGGAAAGCCTCAGCACATACAGATTACTGACTTATTGGATGTTTTTTTAAAAAAATATAAATTCTGTATTTTTTTTGTGGTTTCGTTATGAAGGATGCATCTTCTTATTTTCAAAGAGAAATCAGACAGATTCATGCCTTTTCCTTATAACTTTCTGTTCAGCTGTTTTTGTTTTTTTAAATAGGTTTTTTTTTAACTTTTTGGAATTATGTCCCATATAAATCTTATAAAGTGAACCAGAGAAAATCATAAGTCACTAATTTTGTGCTTTTTTTCTTATGTTGAAACTTCTAAAACAACAGACTTGCTTTTCTCTAATTAACCATCATGCTTTCTCTTCTGCTTTATTTGCCATCTAGCAATTGTATGATGAGAAATTATTTTTTTAATCTTCTAAACTTCACTGAAGTTCCCCCAGGCCAGGAAGTCAATGCTTAGAAACATCATGATTATTTTCTTCCAACCCGAAGGAAAACAGCAAATAGGAGCCAACCCCACCACCCCAAACAAAGCAATATGACCATGTTTGCTATCATTCACAACCCAATTTTCTTGCACTTTTATTGGAGAAAGTGTCAGTAATAGAAATTCAAACAGTATCTTTAACATGCTCATAGATGATTTCAGGGACCCTTCTATTCATTTGCCTGGCAGTAGCTGGTCAGGGGGCCTGTTATTAGGTATGTGCTGTTCTAGTGCTGGGCACGTCATGAAGAGTCAGACAAAATCCTGCCCCAGGGATCTGACGGGCCACTGAAGGAGACTGACACAGCAGTAGATTGCAGTGCAGGATGGTAAGTGCTGTGTTAGTTCTCAGTGTATTAAGGGGACCCATAGAAGAGGCACCCAGCTAGGTCTCAGGAGTCAGGCAAGACATCCGTATGACACTTGAGTTTAGCCTTGAAGGATATTAAACATCATGGTTATTTTCTTCCAACCCGAAGGAAAACAGCAAATAGGAGCCAACCCCACCACCCCAAGCAAAGCAATATTACCATGTTTGCTATCATTCACGACCCAATTTTCTTGCACTTTTATTGGAGAAAGTGTCAGTAATAGAAATTCAAACAGTATCTTTAACATGCCCATAGATGATTTCAGGGACCCTTCTATTCATTTGCCCGGCAGTAGCTGGTCAGCGCGCCTGCTATTAGGTATGTGCTGTTCTAGTGCTGGGCACGTCATGAAGAGTCAGACAAAATCCTGCCCCCAGGGATCTGACAGGCCACTGGAGGAGACTGACACATCAGTAGATTGCAGTGCAGGATGGTAAGTGCTGTGTTAGTTCTCAGTGTATTAAGGGGACCCATAGAAGAGGCACCCAGCTAGGTCTCAGGAGTCAGGCAAGACATCCGTATGACACTTGAGTTTAGCCTTGAAGGCTATGTAGGAGTTAGCTAAGCGGGAAAAACCTTCCAGGCAATGGGAATAGCATGAACAAAGGCAGGAAAGAACAGGTGATTCTGAGAGACCAAGATTTTAGAAATGGAGGAGTATGGGGTACTTGTGGGGACACTGGCAGTGAATGAGACTGGAGAGAGGTAGGTGGCAGGCAGATCATGGGGTGCATGCTACACTGTGTTAAGGAGTATGGCTGTTATTTTAAGGGCAACAGAGAATCACTGAATTGGTTTGGAGAATGACATTTTTCAATGGGCGTTCTGGTTATCTCACTGGCAGTAGATAGAGGGAGAATTTGAGGAGCCCAGTTCGGAGGCTATTAGAGTAGTTCAGGGATGAGAGGATGGTGGCCTCAACTTATTTTTCTCATATAACATAAAGTCCAGAGGTGGGCAGCTGCTGGTGTTTATTCAAGAACTCAATGATGTTAGGTTCATCAATTTTGCAATTCATGAAGCCTTTTCCTTTATGGTCTGAAGCTGGCTGCTGCAGCCTCAGACATCATGGTCATGTTCACGTTCAAGGCAGGAAGAAGGAAGAAAGGGTGGTGTGTGTATATCTGGAAACCAAAAGCTTTCCAGAAATCCCCACCCCCAGCTGACTTCCACTTATGTCTCATTAGCCATAATGACACATATGACTACCTGTAGTTGGGAAGAAAGCCAGGAAAGCAGGGAATGTTCTGGCATAGTGATCCACTGGGCTGGGCACCTTGCCACCTTTAACAAAATCTGGGTTCTCTTAGCAAGGAACAGGAAAGTGATCACTGAGTGGGTCACTAACAGTGTTGGCCTTACATGACGTGAGAAGTGAGTGGAAAGTGAGAAAAAGGGGACAGTCTGTGTCTTGGCTACTTAAGAGATGGTTCTGAGAAGTGTGACCTAGAGAAGGTGGTAGCCAGAGAATATGGGGAATTAATGGAAGGTTACATTTTAGAATGTGAAGGGCCTGAGTACATGTAAATGTAGATTTCAGTGGGAGAGGCACCAAGGTGTTCAGGCCCTGGGGCAATACCCAGAGGTGTGAGATGGGTGGGGGCTGTGCTTTTCTTTCGTAAAGTAACAAAAGAGTTTATGGATACAAGAGCCTTCTCTGGAAATTGGGTTATAGGCAAGAGCACTTACAGAGGTTG
>NW_007736749.1:36814-45716 GCF_000696425.1 Galeopterus variegatus
TCTTTTTTCTTGGTCAGTCTAGATGAAGGTTTACAAATTTCGTTGATCTTTTAAGGAATCAGCTTTTGGTTTTGTTGATTTTCTCTATTGTTTTTAAATTCCTCTTTCATATATTTCTGTTGTAATCTTTGTTATTTCCTATCTATATTTGCTTTTGGTTTAATATGCTCTACTTTTTGTATTTTCTTCAGGTAGAAGTTCACATTACTGATTTGAGATTTTTCTTATCTTTAATATAGATGTTTACAAGTATAAATTTTCCTCTAAGAACTGCATGAGCCCTGCGTCCTATACATTTTGATACATTGTGCTTTGATCTTTGTCTCAAAGTACTCTCTAATTTCCCTGTGATTTTTCTTTTTACCCATTATTTAATTTCCACACATTGTGAGTTTTCGAAATTTCCTTCTGTTATTGTTCTCAGAGAACATATTTTCTATGATCTTAGTCTTTTTTATTTTTAAAAAGGAAAAATTAAAACAAAATAAGTTCTTGGAAAGATTTCCATTATCTTTCAATTCTCTTTTTCCATTAACTTTAGGAAGTGCCCTTGTCTTTATATTTTGTTTTATTGATTTTTTATGCAGTTTGTGTTGCTAAACTTGGATATTTAATTTCTGTTCTTGATTTCTTTTTATTAAGTGGATTTGTTGATTTGCTTAGAAATTAATTTTCTTTAGTTTATTCATCTTTCTCTGTTGAAATTAACTTGATATTTGTATGTTTTTGGAAGGCTTTAGAGAGCTATTTCAAATAATTGTAGAGATTATAAAATGAAATATGTGAATTTTAATAAGTTTTACACCTCCAGTTTTTGTGAAAATTAGAAGCCCTGCTTTCTACAGAGTGTTTTGTTATTCATCTGTTATTCAGTTTATGTATTTGTTATTTAAACAAATTGAATATCCTTGTTATATTTTTTTAAAAAGGAAGAAAGACTGATAGTCAACTCTGTGCTTCATAAATATGTATAATCAACTATGTTTCAATTCAAAAAATAAGTTATAAAAAAATAAAAATAAATAAATAAATTAAAATTAAAATTAAAAAATTCTGAAAGACCACATTTTGTTATGAAAAGAATCTAACACAAAATACCAGTTCAAATCAAAATTTTTAAAAGATCAAACTCATAGAGGCCTATAGCTAATGATCATTGGCTTGGGTATGTGTTGGCAAGCTTTTAAAGAAACATAAAGAGGTTTATGGGAAAGATATCAACTCATCCGTCAACCCTAATTGAAAATGGCCACAGAAAAATACAAATGAATGGAAACCGTTGTCAGTATTGGAAACTAGAGAAGGGCCTCACTCAACTTGGAGGAAATTCTGCCCAATATAATGCAGGCTGCAGGAAGTCACCTAAGCCAAATCATACATCTCTTTTCTAAGGAAAAGGTGCACGTGCAAAGAGAAAGTAGAAGAGATCCGACCAGACCACCCCGCAGTAATAGCCCCTAACTTCTGAGTGTGAGAGCTGAGAGGGGTCAACGTCTGTACAGATCGGGAACGTTTACGCCAGTTGCAACTTCTCTTCTCAGAGCAGGTCCACAACATAGAATCAGCTCCTGTAGGAAGCCCAAAGCCAAGCACAGCCTGAGGACAGCAGGTTTTCTTCCTTCCATCGTGGGAAGATCATCCAGAAGGTGGGTGGTCCTGGGCACCCTCGGCCATGATGGGGTCGAGCCAAACTTCTCTCTACTGCTCATCTCTTTTTCTTTTGCTGCAACAGTTCCTTGACTCTCTCAGCCCAATAAGCGATGTTAGCTTTGTCCATTCTGTACTCACTCTTTTTTACTGAACTTTCCCCCTTTTTCTGATTCCTCCTTTTTCACAGCAGCCTTCTCTTGCATTATGCATATAATATCTTCTCAAATTTATCTATGGGTATTAATGAAAACTTTTAAAAGTTCTGCTCTACACCTAGATTATTTATAGTTCCTTTGGATAATTCTAGTTTCCCCTTTGATGTTTTCTCTCATGCTCCTGGTTTTCCTCAAATGTCTATGATTCCTGGTTGTCAGTCCATAGGAATGAAGGACTAGGTTCATCACTGTAGGTCGCTGAGGTGAGTTTTGTCTGTTTGCCTAACAGTTTTCCCTCCTTACTGGAAGGTCTGACTGTAGGTGTGTGTGTGGCAATCGGTAAATGTTACTCTAGGGTCAGTGGTCACCAGGGACCAGACAGCAAGGCTGGAAAGAAGGGTTTTGCCCTTAGAAGGAAGGCTTTGCTCTTGGCTAGAGCTGCCTCTCCATGTTTCCCCTTGTGTCTGTTGGCATGTTTGGGAAAATCTCTAGCTTCTCTCAGATCTTCACACGTACATTGGGGCCCATCGCAACAGAGTAGTCCACTCTCTTTAGAATGCAGGTACAGGTTGCAGTCTGGCAGCAAACACTGCAGCTACCTGTTGCTTAGTTGATAATATTAATGGCTAATATTTAATGAGATTAAACAGTGTCAGAAACTGTTCTAAATGCTTTCCATATATGAACATTTAATAGGCAGACACTGTTATTATCCACATTTTGAAGATAAGGATGGGAGGCACAGAGAGCTTAAGTAATTTGACCAAAGTTGCCTCTCTAGTTCGGAGTGGAACAGGGTATAGAACCAAGATGTTGTAATTGTAGAAGTTGCCTTTGGTTTTAGAGATGGGGTGTGGGGATGAGGTTACAGGGTTCCATTGGTCCTTCTTGATTTTTCAGGGGACAGTTCTGAGTCCCCTGATGATTCCCCAAGGCTCACTCCTGTTCTTTTTATGTTTACTTTATTTAGACTTGGAATTTCTCTGTGTTAACTTTTATCTTGGAAGCAGTTTTCTACCACGTATATATCGGTCATCTCTTTCCTAGCTCTCTGATCCCATCTGCTCTCTGTCTTCTAGGAATTTCTCACCATTAATGATCTGCTGCTGACACTTTTTCTTGTTTTTCAGCCCTGTGATGGATGTGTCATGTGCCTGTCTCTGCATATTTAGAAGTTTATTTAAAGGTATTTGGTACAAAAGAGAGGAAGATGTGTGTATTTGATCCACCATCTTGATTCAATTTATGCAATATTTACTATATGCATTTTATCTATTTACTTCCTCACAGTGAGATTAATTAGCTTTTTTTTGTTTTGTTTTGTTTTTTACCATATTGCTATAATGATCAAACAAAGTGGCATTTAGGGTGTAGTGGACACAGTCACAATGTAATAACCCCTGGGTTTTTTGTTCTTTTGCATTTAAATTATTATATTCTGTATAGTTTAGTTGTGATTCTGCTGAACAGAGATTTCCAGATATGGATTGTCAGACATGAGCATTATTTCTACTATTTGGATAGAGGAGGAATAAGGGGGACAATATTCCTTGTTAAACTTCCTTCTAGAGAAATAAATCAGGATGAATACAATGTATATAAATATTAAAAACATTGAATACAGGGTTTATGGGAGGGGTAAATTTTTTTATCGAAATAAAACATACATACATGGAAGTGACAGACTGTGAGTGTACAGCTTGATGTATTTTAACAAAGTGACATATTCATATACTCAGTTGAAGATATAGAACATTACCAGCACCCCAGAAGGCTCCTTTATGACCCTAACTTAGAGGTCACCGCTACACTGACTTCTTTCACCACAGATTCGTTTTCCTGTTTTTGAGTTTTATGTGAATGGGATAATAAAGTATGTTCTCTTTTTATTTTTGAACTTTATATAATTAGAATCACACAGCACGAGCTTCTTTCATTCAATGTTACGTCTGAGATTTATCCATGTTATTACACATCATAGGAACAGTTCATTCTTTTTAATTACTACTGTATAGTGCTATATTGTAGAAATAGCTACAATATGTTTATTCATTTTACTATTAATGGAAATGTGAATTATTTCCAGTTTTGGGTTATTATGAATAATGCTGCATGTACATGAATTTTGGTGCACATATGTAGGAATTTTTGCTAAGTATATACCTAGGAATGGAATAGCTGAGTCACAGGGTATGGCTATGTATTTACAGTATTCAGCTTTAGTTGATTCTACCAAACTGTTTTCCAAAGTAGTCGTATCAATGCAAACTCCCCCCAGTAGAGTATGAGTGTTCCAGTTGCTCCAGTACTCCTTGGAAACACTTGTGTTGTTGTTGTCATTATTGTTTTAAAATAATTTTAGCCATTCTGGTAGCAATGTACTGGCATCTCATTGTGGTTTAATTTGTATTTCCATGATAATAATGTGGTGAAAATATTTTCATATGCTTATTGACCATTTAGATATTGTCTTAGTCCATTCAGGCTGCTATGACAAAAATACCATAGACTGGGTGGCTCAAACATCAAACATTTATTTCTCATAGTTCTGGAGGCTGGGGATTCCAGAACCAGGCACTGACAGATTCAGTGTCTGGTGAGGGCCTGCCTCCTGGTTCATAGATGGCTACCTGCTCACTGTGTCCTTACATGGTAGAAGGGATGAAGCAGCTCTCTAGGGTCTCTTTTATAAGGACCCTAATCGCATTCATGAGTGCTACACCCTCATGTCCTAATCACCTCCCAAAACTCCACCTCCTAATACTATCACTTTGGGGGTTAGGATTTCAACATATGAATTTTGAGGGGACACAAACATTCAAGCTATGACAAATGGCTTCTTTTGGTGGATTTGCCTTTTTAAGGCTTTAAAATATTGAGTCTGTTGCCTTTGTCTTAATGCCTTGTGGAAGTTCTTTTTAATATCTGAATGTGATTCTTTGTTGGATGCATGTGAGGAAAACATCTTCTGCTCTAAGGCTTGATTTTTCACTCTTTCAGTCTTCTTTTATTTATTTTTTATTTTTATCTTTATTATTTATTTATGGGGATCGCAACCCTTGGCACAGTGTCGTCCGCACCACGCTCAGCCAGTGAGCGCACCGGCCATCCCTATATAGGATCCGAACCCGCGGCCTTGGTGCTACCAGTGCCGCACTCTCCCGAGTGTGCCACGGGGCCAGCCCCTTCTTTTATTTTTAATGGGGGACAACATATCAATATTTTTCTTCATAGTTAGTATTTGTGGAATTCTTTGAGACCTCTCCTATCCCAATGTTATGTTATCATCTAGAATCTTTAAAGTTTTACCTTTCACATTTATTTTAAGATCAACGAGGAGTTGTTTTTGTTGTGTGGTATAAGGTGGGGGTCCTAAATTATTTTTAGGAATATAAAGGAATCCTGCAATGAAAGAGTTTGAGAATTGGTGATTTAGAACTGTAAAATGCCCTTTAAGAATAGCTTTAGCTACCTCCCACAAGTTTAGATATATCTGTAGATTTAGTATTACTGATTTCAAAATATTTTTTAATCTCTATAGTGATTTCGTCTTTGACTCAGGCTACTCAAACATATGTTGTTTAATTTCTAAATATTTGGAAAATTTCCAGGTATTGATTTATATATTAATGCAGATTGATACCAAGACGAATTGAAAGGGTTCAAGTTTGCATTTCAGGCTTTATAAGGTGAAGTCTCTTTCTGGCTTGCTTTAGGCCTTCTGGGTTGCACTAAAATCCCAGGGTATTTACTGAGGTATCTCCTTACTGGGCAGTCCTGTACCTCCAGTTTTTGTCTTTTGATTATGGTGATGCCGCAAAAATCTCTACTTAGATCTTTAGCCTCTAGCAGCCTCTTTGTGCTGTTGTTTTGTTTTTTGGTTTTGTTTGTTTGTTTGTTTGTTTAAGCATCCTGTCTTGTTTATTCAGCTTAGGAATTGTTAAAAGCCTCAGAGGAAATTGAACATAGTCTGTCAGGTTTACTTCTTTATGTTTCCCCTTTTCCCAGAAATTCAGCCTCTTATATCCCGGTTTCCTTGGTTACAGTGCATTCTGATTTTCCTCACACATAGCCTAGCAAAATTGCTGCAAGTGTCGGGCTGGTGCTTTCTCCTTAGACTCTCTGTCCTAGGTTGCAAGGCAGAAAATTCCCCAAAGGGAAAAAACAGCTGTAAATGTATATAACTCTTCTCAGGGCATTTTCTTTCCTCCTGATTTTGGCCACTCAGACCCTGGCTGCCTTGGTGGCTCTGATGCCCTCAGATATATTTCTAAAATTTAAAATTTTGAGAAAAATTTAGACTTACAGAAAAATTGCAAAACGAGTACAGAAAGCTCACCTATACCCTTTACTTGTCTTTCCCTAATGTTGATATCTTACAAATAACCTTTATTATTTGTGCTTAAAATTGGGCATTGCCATATTCTCCAGGCTGATAAATGCAGAGCATGACTGTTCACTGGCTGAAAGAATGGAACAAAGGAGCCGGTAGAGGGGGTGAAACTTTGGAGCAGGGTTTCTCAAAGTGTCCTCCTCAGAGCACTGCTCTTCAGAGATTTGTGCTCACATTAGTCGTCTCTCATGGCCCAGTAAGTGTGGGAAATGCTACATCTTATATGTGCCTCCTTGGAAATCCATAGTGCCCTTTACCATTTAAAGCCTCTCAGACTGTTTTAGTAAAGAAATCTGCTTAATCTTGTTTCCCCTGTGTTTCCAAACTTACATGGTCAAGAGCTGTTCTTTTGCCTGACCCTTACTTACATGCCGTGGAGCTATGTTTTGTGGCACATGAATTAAAAATACTGTTCTGGAGCAATTTCTACATCCTCAGGTATAAATTTTGCTTTTTTACATCTTCTCCTAGATTCTGGTTTTCTTGCTGTTTAATTTATTGCTTCATAAAGGGGGAGAAGGTGGAGAAGCTAAGGTTTCTTTGAAAACAGGTATTTGCACAAGAAGGCAGCCAAGGCTGTGTTAACATTTACCATTCAAAACCAAGCACATCTAGATGAAAAACCAATGCAAAGTTTCATGTCTCCCAAATAAATTTCTTTTACAACTTGTCACTGCCCTGTTGTAGTCTTTGAAAGTGGTTTTTATTTTCCTGTTATTGACAAAATTTGGAGCTGCCAAGAAGTAGGTGGCAACCAAGAATTTTATCTCTGACTGTAACACCAAGGTATCCTGAGCTAGGTCTGATTTGCAGCATGAAACTTCTTTTGCATTGGGAGAAGGTCACACGAGCCACATGGACTAGCCACACATTAGTATTTTAGATCTGCAGCCTCTATCTGGTGAGCCTAGGTCAGATGCTGTATTTGCGAAGGGGACGTTGAATAAGCGAGGGCAGCTGGTGTTGAAGCTAAGAAGGTGGGAGAGTTTTAGAGTGAAATTTAGGCACTCTTCCCTAGTCTACCTCTTCATGTAGTGTGTGTCCCTGTCATCTCCTAACAGATCTCCCTGTCTACCATCTGGCTCCTGTCCCGTCCATTCTCCCACTGGACACTTAACTGACTTTTCTGAAATTCAGATCTGTTCATATCATTCACCTGCTTAAACATCTCCATTGCTCATAAGAGTAAATTAGGCAACATATCTGGCCCTCACCTGAATGCCTGTCTGCCCCTTTTCATCTGGGGTCAGTCTTTTGTGTGAGTTACCCTTATGGAATTATTACCCTGTTCCTTGAACACTCCCATATGTATTTTTTAATAAGTCATGTCTTTGCCTATGCTATTCTCTCTGCCAGGAACACCACTCCTCCTCTTGTCTTCCTGGTGAATTCCGTACGTCCTTCTGGACTTTGTTCTGGAACTCTCTGGGCACCCTCTCATCCATATAATTTCGTTCCTTTCATCTGGGATCTGATGGCAAATTCTGCGTCTCTCTATTCTGGAATAGTATTTATTTCTTTTTGTTATGACTGCTTGTTTATGTTTCTGCTTCTTTTTTCTTTTTTCTTTTTTGTCATTTTTCGTGACCAGCAACGGATCACAACCCTCAGTGTCGCGCCCGTACTGGACCGGGACCGGCAATGGGATCGCAACCCTCGGTGTTGCGCCCGCACCTCACTCAGCCAGTGAGCGGCCGGTCTGTATGTGGGATCCGAACCTTCAGCGGGAGCGCCGCCGCGCTCCCAAGCGGCGCACAGTAGCAGTGCGCCACCGGGCTGGCCCATATGTTTCTGCTTCTTGATTGGCCTGTGAGTGGCTGGAATCTTTGTTGTCTCTGGCATATTGGCACAGTTGGTAGAATTTCCCACTTTGCAAATTAGGTATTTCCAAATTAGATCAAATAACATTGTGTCAGTTTGAAACATTAATTTGAACTGTTTTTCTTAAATATATTTATGGTTATATATCAACTTCTAAATACTGCTTCTACTGCATCCCACAGGTTTTGATGTATAGTCTTATTGTTGTTAAATTTTAATTTTTTTTAAATTTCTAGTGGGACTCCCTTTTTTAACCCATGGTTATTTAGGTGAGAATTCTAAAATTTTAGAATTTTAAAATTCTAAAATTTTTATGGTTGATTACAATTTAACTGCATTATGGTAAGAAACCACAAAAACCAAAACCAAACATGTTCTATATGGTGTTGATTGATTTTGTGACCTAGTACATGGTCAGTTTTTGTAATGTTCTATCTGTACTTGCAAACAATATACATTTTCTATTTATTAACTGGAGGGATACATATGTAAATGTGCATAATATTTGATCTAGGTTATTTTAGTCTTTCAAATTATCTATATCTTGGCTTCCGGGCAAGATAGCAGAATAGACAGTCCCCAGCATCACCGTCTCCCCAAAATCAACCAATTTACAACTATTAAAAAGCAATGACAGCCAAGCTGGGGTCGCTAGAGCTCAGGGGAAGAGGAGGAGAGACCTATGGAGTTCATGAAGGCAGGAGAAGCCATGATGAGAGAAAGAAAGGATCACTCCTAGCATTTTGAATCCTGGCCACTTCAAGGCTGGAGCTGCTGAGCACACAGAATGGGAGTTGATGGGGCCACAGCTGTGCCCTTCAAGTGAGGTTGCTTGGAGGCAGCAGGGGAGAGGAGGGCCTTGGTGGTCCTCAGGCTGAGTTCC
>NW_007736749.1:46382-50398 GCF_000696425.1 Galeopterus variegatus
CACTCCTAGCATTTTGAATCCTGGCCACTTCAAGGCTGGAGCTGCTGAGCACACAGAATGGGAGCTGATGGGGCCACAGCTGTGCCCTTCAAGTGAGGTTGCTTGGAGGCAGCAGGGGAGAGGAGGGCCTTGGTGGTCCTCAGGCTGAGTTCCCGTGGACACACCACTGACAGAATTCCCGTGGACACACACAGAAGCAAGGAGCCACAGCAGCTGAGAGGGGGAGCCACCCACAGGCCAGTGAATCATCGCAAGGGACTGGCGCATGTCCCATCCCATGGGAAGTGTTTGGAGTGCCAGAGGTGGGGGAGACTAGCCCCTCAGGGAAACATTGGGGCACAGCAGGGACAGCTGATTTGTCCCCCAGTCAGTGTTAAGACCATTCAGTGGAGACTGGCCAGGAATGCAGATCTGCAGGGGGTGCAGTTTGCTGGGGAGTCTCAGGCCCAGACCAGAGTTTCCAAACAGCCCAGGTGCACCAGAACCCACAAGACCTGGAAGTATGTACAAAGTCAAAAGTTAAAACCTGAGCTGCACAAAAAGCCTTCCCTAGGGAATCAGCAGCAAAGCAGCAATTTAGCTCAACTATAGGGCTCAAGTGCTGGTCCCCACAGGAAGTTCCCCCATTTTAGAAGTAAGCAAAGGACAACAAATTAGTTCCAGTGCAGAGTTTAAGTGGTAGGAACAGCAAATAATCCAACGCAGAACTGAAAGAAAAAAACAAAATACCCATAGACCAGAAACAAAGTTTGATATTAACTAGTAAAAGTCTCACATCACCAAAGAACACCCATAAAACCTAGAAGGACTGGAAGCCCCTTGGGCTCCCAAGCCAGGGAGGATGGAGGGCTGAGGGCCTGAGCCATGCCCCCTAACACATGCAACCAGCCCAGTGATGACCACCAAGCTGCTGCAGGAAGTGTCCCAGTGTCCTTAGCTAGGATAGTGGGGGGCCTTGGGCCTTGGTGCTGCCCCCCTAACATCTGCAACCAGCCCAGCAATGATTACTAAGCCACCTCCAGAAATGCCCCTGGCTACCTAGCAGGAGTGGTGTGGGGGTGGAGGGCTTCAGCCACATCCCCCTGACATCTGCAACCAGCCCAGTGACTACCACTGAGCCACTGCTGGAAGCCCCTGGTCTCCCTTGCAGGAATGAGGGGGGTGCCACGGACCTCAACCATGCCCCCTCTCCTTCCTCCTTCTCCCAGCCTGTTTCCTTCCCCTTCCCCATCCCCTCCCCTGCAAATGCTCTGCAACAGCATCTTAGAATGTAAAAAAATAATATTAATAAACTTAAAAAACCCATCCTCCCCCCAAATCATACATATCCTTTTTAATTTTTTAAATCATGTTTGATATGCCAGTTTTCTGATAGGGTTGCATTAAATCTCATGCTACAATTGTNCCTTAAGAGAGTATTTCTTGTTTGATATTATTGTTATAAGCTTAATTTGATTAATATCTTCCCAGTATGTAGATTTTATCTATTTTCAATCTTTCTATATGTTTTGTTTTAGGTGTGACTGTTGGAAGCTGCATTACAGCTGGATTTTAAAAATCTACTCTATTATTTTATCCTTTAATATGTTGAATTTAATTCATTTACATAGATGTTACTGAGTATTTGAACTTATTATTACTATATTATTTTACAGTTTCCATATGCCATTTTTTATCCACCCCCCCTTCCTTGTTTTCTTTTGGATTGGAAAACATTGAACTGTGTATCAGATATATCTTAGAGCCTCTCACTTATTCTCCAAACTGATTATCGGATATTTTATTTTTTTTAAAATAAAACTCTTCGCCCTTTTTTGTTGTTGTCGCTAGTCTTTGGGTAGGTTTCCTTAATAATACTTTCCAGTTTACCAGTTCTTTCCTGATTGTGCCCAGTCTGGAGTTTATCCTGCCCATTGAGTTTTTCATTTTCATCATGCCTGAATATTTTTTGTTTTGAAGATTTCTAATTTTTAATAATTTATCTTTTAAGTTTTTGTCCTTTTGTATAGTTGCTTGTTCTTAATTAATAGAAGTTTTTCTTTCATTTATCCTTTTGATAATATCCTAAACTTACTTTAAAAGTCTTTGTCATATTGTTTCATAAAATTATTTTTGCCAGGAGTGAATTCATGTTATTTTATATGATTCTGTTGGCTCTATTTTGGGGGTTATATTTTATTCTTGTGCCGTAGAATTTAGAGCTAGATGAGTTTTAATTTTGGGAGGAGTGTCTTTTTTTGTCACTTTTAACCCCTCTGTGCTCACTTCCATCTAGTGGTTGTGGTTTCTTCCACCTGGCTTCCCACGGCCCCAGTCCAGAANGTTCCCCCATTTTAGAAGTAAGCAAAGGACACCAAATTAGTTCCAGTGCAGAGTTTAAGTGGTAGGAACAGCAAATAATCCAACGCAAAACTGAAAGAAAAAAACAAAATACCCATAGACCAGAAAAAAAAGTTTGATATTAACTAGTAAAAGTCTCACATCACCAAAGAACACCCATAAAACGTAGAAGGACTGGAAGACCCTGGGGCTCCCAAGCCAGGGAGGATGGAGGGCTGAGGGCCTGAGCCATGCCCCCTAACACATGCAACCAGCCCAGTGATGACCACCAAGATGCTGCAGGAAGTGTCCCGGTCTCCTTAGCCAGGATAGTGGGGGGCCTTGGGCCTTGGCGCTGCCCCCCTAACATCTGCAACCAGCCCAGCAATGATTACTAAGCCACCTCCAGAAATGCCCCTGGCTACCTAGCAGGAGTGGTGTGGGGGCTGAGGGCTTCAGCCACATCCCCCTGACATCTGCAACCAGCCCAGTGACTACCACTGAGCCACTGCTGGAAGCCCCTGGTCTCCCCTGCAGGAATGAGGGGGTTGCCACGGACCTCAACCATGCCCCTTCTCCTTCCTCCTTCTCCCAGCCTGTTTCCTCCCCCCTTCCCCATCCCCTCCCCTGCAAATGCTCTGCAACAGCATCTTAGAATGTAAAAAAAATAATATTAATAAACTTAACCCCCCCCCAAATCATACATATCCTTTTTAATTTTTTTAAATCATGTTTGATATGCCAGTTTTCTGATAGGGTTGCATTAAATCTCATGCTACNCCTTAAGAGAGTATTTCTTGTTTGATATTATTGTTATAAGCTTAATTTGATTAATATCTTCTCAGTATGTAGATTTTATCTATTTTCAATCTTTCTATATGTTTTGTTTTAGGTGTGACTGTGGGAAGCTGTATTATAGCTGGATTTTAAAAATCTACTCTATTATTTTATCCTTTAATATGTTGAATTTAATTCATTTACATAGATAATGTTACTGAGTATTTGAACTTATTATTACTATATTATTTTACAGTTTCCATGTGCCATTTTTTATCCCCCCCCCCCCCCTTCCTTGTTTTCTTTTGGATTGGAAAACATTGAACTGCGTATCAGATATATCTTAGAGCCTCTCACTTATTCTCCATACTGATTAACTGATATATATGTATTTTTTAAATAAAACTCTTCACCCTTTTTTGTTGTTGTCGCTAGTCTTTGGGTAGGTTTCCTTAATAATACTTTCCAGTTTACCAGTTCTTTCCTGATTGTGCCCAGTCTGGAGTTTATCCTGCCCATTGAGTTTTTCATTTTCATCATGCCTGAATATTTTTTGTTTTGAAGATTTCTAATTTTTAATAATTTATCTTTTAAGTTTTTGTCCTTTTGTATAGTTGCTTGTTCTTAATTAATAGAAGTTTTTCTTTCATTTATCCTTATGATAATATCCTAAACTTACTTTAAAAGTCTTTGTCATATTTTTTCATAAAATTATTTTTGCCAGGAGTGAATTCATGTTATTTTATATGATTCTGTTGGCTCTATTTTTGGGGTTATATTTTATTCTTGTGCCATAGAATTTAGAGCTAGATGAGTTTTAATTTTTAATGAGTTTTTTGTCACTTTTAACCCCTCTGTACTCACTTCCATCTAGTGGTTGTGGTTTCTTCCACCTGGCTTCCCACGGCCCCAGTCCAGAA
>NW_007736749.1:51557-62616 GCF_000696425.1 Galeopterus variegatus
CATCACACAGTGGTTTTCTGGATTTTTTTTTTCCAGCCACATTTTTCTTCCCATCCCCTGGATTTAAGCAGAGCTTAAGTCCAGACACTTGTCTCAGGCAACGCTTTTATATCCCTTTTTGCCAAACAGGGACCAGACACTGGCTGTAGATCCCTTTTTGCTAAACAGGGACCAGACACTGGCTGCCATAGCCTGTGTGCAGACAAGACACCCAGCAAGCCTGGGGCTTCAGCCTTGTTTTCTGTGTTGTTTCTGTTTATTTTCAGGTCCACAAAAAAATGTTTATTCTGTTTTTGAGCATTGCTTATCTTTCTCTGTGTGTGTGTGTGTGTGTGTGTTTAAATATATCATTGCTATGTATTCAGAGTATGGGGAGTGCATCAGAGTTGAATTTATATAGTTATCTTGACCCGAAGTAGAAGCTTGAGTATTTCTATTTAGCTTCCAACATGTAAAAGAAATAACTCTGTAGTCCTGGAATGAGGCTAGGGGCCCTGAAGGATCACGCCTGTCTTTTCATCTTTGTATTCCAAGTATCTGTCACGGTGCGTTGCACATAGTAGATGCTCAGCAAACAATATTTTTGAATGATGAAATGTCAAACATAGTGAAGTGGCCTAAATAGCTAATGCCATATGTGTATTTACGTTTACTGTATCGAAACAGCTAAACATCACTGGGGAATTCAGGAAAAGCATAAAAATGACAATGACTCTTGCCTGTGACTCCTATTGAAAACGATCCCATATGTTATCTTTTTCTAAACAAGAAAGGAATATTAATCTCACCACTTTCTGTTCTTGAAAACAGAAACACCCCTCCTTCTGTTAGACACTCTGTTTCTGAAAATAGAACAAGTATAACCTGAACAAATGAAAGAATTTACNGAGCGCCGCCGCGCTTCCCAAGCGGCACACTATCCAGTGCGCCACCGGGCCGGCCCATACTTTCTGTTCTTGAAAACAGAAACACCCCTCCTTCTGTTAGACACTCTGTTTCTGAAAATAGAACAAGTATAACCTGAACAAATGAAAGAATTTACTCAGATGAAAGATGTTTCACGAGAAACTAGTTAAGGGTCACAAAGATTGATTACATCTTATAAACATGAGTATACTAATTATCCCGATTTGATCACTGCTTATTGTACACATGTATTGATATTCGATTCTATACCCCACAAATATATATAATCAATTATCTTTCAATTAAAAAAAAGAGGTTTCAGGTCTAACTCTGAATGCTAAAGGGATCTTCAAATAGATATTTTAAAACAGGGATCTACACAGGAGCTTCTGTGGTTCCAACAGCCACAGGAAATGACAGGCAACTGTATCGATCAGCTTTTGTTGTTTAACATACCACCCCAACACATAATGACTTAAAACAAAAATCATTTATTTAGTTCGTGATTCTGTAGGCCAGCACTTTGGAGTGGGTACACTGGGGGTGGGGGTCAGCTGGTATGTGACCAGTCTCTCTTGAGCCCACTCACCTGTTGGCGGTGGTCAGTGGCCAGGTAAGCTCGGGATGCAGTGGTCTGAGATGGCTCAGCTGGGGTGGCTGATCTCTGCTCCACGTGGTCTTTCATTCTCCAACAAGTTAGCTCAGGCTTATTCACATGGCAGTGGTTATAGTGGGCCTCAGAGAGTGAGCAGAAGTATCTACAGAGCCTCTTTATAGCTGTACAGTATGTGTGAAGTCCGATTTCAGTACTCACACAGGGCTGTTTGCACTATTCTACTGGCCAAAGCAGATCTAGGGTGGAAAAATAGACTCTGCTTCTTTTTTTTTTTTTTTTCCTTTTTTTTTGTCTTTTTTCGTGTCCGGCAACGGATCGCAACCCTCAGTGTCGCACCCGTACCAGACCAGGACCGGCAACGGGATCGCAACCCTCGGTGTTGCGCCCACACCTCGCTCAGCCAGTGAGCGGGAACCGGTCTGTATGTGGGATCCGAACCCTCAGCGGGAGCGCCACCGCGCTCCCAAGCGGTGCACTGTAGCAGTGCGCCACCGGGCTGGCCCCAAGACTCCGCTTCTTAATGGGAGGAGGAGCAAAGTGCTGTGGCCGTTTTTGCAATCTACCACGGCAACAAAATGTGAGGTCCCACTCCCCACTGCAGGAGAGGTCGTGTGACTTTTATTAGATTCTCAGGATATTAACTCCAAAGTTAAGCACCAGTATTGTAGATGATTTTATTACTGAAGGACAACAACGAAAATGTTTAGGAGATCTAATTAATGACTACATCTGTTTAAAACACTGCTGGGTATATGGCAGTGAGGTTCTTGATTGTTCCTGTGGAAAGTTATCCCTTGTATCAGGGCATTAGGATAATTCTCTCTGACTTCTATATTCAGCCTAAAAAGTAAGAACTCTGATCTAGTGTATCACTTAGTTTGTATTGTATAACACACCACCCCAAAATTTAGTGGTTTAAATCAATACCATTTACTGGACTCATGTTTCCATGGCTCAGCAGAGGAAGCTGGTCTCGGCTGGTCTCTTTCAGGGGCCTGCAGTCAGCTGCAGGTCAGGAAGGTGGCTCTGATTCTGGGCATTGACTGGTTGTCATGATGGGGGTGTCTGGGCCACTTTTCTCTTTCCATCCAGCAAATTAGCCAGGGCTCGTTCATGAGGTGGCAGCAGGATTTCAGGAGAGTGAGTGGAAGACACAGGATCTTTTAAAGCCTAGCGAGGCTTATTTCTGTGGAGTCAAAACAAGTCCTAAGCCAAGCCCAGACTCACTAGGTGGGGAGATAGACTAGGATTCTTGCCAGGAGGAACTGCAAGGACGTAGGACAGGGAGGATGAAGAGCCTTGGCCATTTTTGTAATCTTCCATACTGACTCTCTTCAAGAAATTCCTTCTCGCACCTCAAATTTAAGTTAAATACTGTCTCTGTGTATATTCCTCTGATTAAGTAGCAATACTTGCATGCAACAGTAGCAGTGCAAATAGTAGGAAATCAGACTTGCATTTAAAATAACCTGCAAGTCTGTCATCATTAATTAGTGTCATCCCCTTTACTACTGATTTTTGTATGCATATTAATGTTTTAAAAGCATTAGCACATGATGTTGATGTACTTTTCTAAAGAAAATGATTTAACATATTTTCTTCTTCCAATCCATCCTCCTTGTTCTTTAATCGAACCCTGCTGGTACCAGAGTTGCTTTTCTGAAAGTTTTCTCTAACTGCTTTCTGTCTGATGAAGAACTTTTAGGGACTTGAGCTTGGCATCTGAGCATGTGTGTGATCTGGCCTCTGCTTACTTTCAGATTTTATTTTCCTACATTCTCCCTTGAGAACTGATTTTTGCAGTTAAACAAAATTTCTTGCTGTTTCTTGAGCACATTTGCCCTATACCAGTGGTTCTCAACTGTCTGGAGACTTTTTTGGTTGTCACAATGGTGTGTGTGTGCGTGTGTGTGTGCTGCTGGTATTTAGTGGATAGAGACCAGGGATGCTGCTAAACATCTCACAATGCACAGGACAGCCCCCACAACAAAGAATCAGTCTGATCTAAATATTAATAGTGCTGAGGTTGAGAAAACCTGCTCTACACATTCCTGCTTCTGGGTCATTTTTCATGGTGCCTTATCTCAGAAGGCCTTTCCTTCAGTGCTGCCCTGTGAAATGTCCCCTGTCCTTAAAAGATAGCTCAAATGCCAGGTCTCCTAGGAAACAGGTCCTCTATGAACCTGCCCCCAATGCTGTGGGCTCTGAGGCCTTTCTACGTGTCACTGAAGTGCCTACCGCTTAGTGTGTTTGCAGTCATTTGTATCTGGTAGTATTATTTTTTAAATTGCTCTTATTGTTCATCCATTGTATTTCAACTGTGAGTTTGTGTATTAACTCTTTTGCTGAACTGTGGGTTCCTCGATGACAAAGATCCTATCTCATCTTTGTACTAGAGTACCTATGGGCTTTATGCATAGTAGGTGCATAATAAATATCTGTTGAGTGAGAAATGTATGTCTTCCCATGCTTGTAGATATAGTCACAACAATTTTCTTCTTTTTTTTTTTTTTGTCTTTTTCCATGTCCGGCAACGGATCGCAACCCTCAGTGTCGCCCCCGTACCGGACTGGGACCGGCAACGGGATCGCAACCCTCGGTGTTGCTCCAGCGCCTCGCTCAGCCAGTTAGCGGGAACCGGTCTATATGTGGGATCCGAACCCTCGGCGGGAGCGCCGCCGCACTTCCCAAGCGGCGCACTATCCAGTGCGCCACCGGGCCGGCCCACACAACAATTTTCTTAAAGGACTTAGTTCAAAGAATTCAGCAAGTTTAATCTGAGCTTTTTTTTGATCCTGTTTTAATAATTTAGGTAAAAACAGTGATAAGGAATCATTGTATAATGCAATTACTTGTGTTTATTTCTGCAGCTATTTAGTGAAAAAATAAGTGGTGCTGAAGGAACAAAACTAGATGATGAATTTCTTGACATGGAAAGGGTAAGAGAGCATTTTAATATGTAAATTGTTAGAAACTGACTTTTATTGTGATATAAGATATACCGCTACTATAAAGGATAGTAGAATGGAAATCTAGGAAGTTTAAATATAGGCGTGGATTATGCAATCCAAAAAGCAATACTTTCGCATTTTCAAACCCAAATCAGACACTCGCTGTAACCACATCCAGTCTAGGCAGGTTGTGGAGGGAGATGGGATGTGGATGACTGGTTCCCTCTAGTGGCCAGAAGTCAGATTGCACAAAAGATGGACAACCTTGGCAAACAGTTACTGCAAGGCCAAAGTAATTGTGGTTATATATCTTGGAGAATGAAAATGTACTGATGGGACAAGACCCTTCAAATATATAACGATTGATTTACTGTGTGGAAGACTCAGACTCTGTGCCTATGTGTTTCAGCAGCTACACAGCAAATAACTTTTATCCTGTTTCTGCCACTGGAACAGCAGTGTGAACTCAGATAAGCTATTTCACCTTTTCTGAGCTGTGATCCAAAGATGATAATGTATGTCCTGCTTGTCTTACATAGATGTTATGAGAAGTATGCAAAAAAAAAATAGTGTGGTTGAAAGAATTTAGAAAAATGTCACCAGCTTGGTACAGAAATGACAGTAACACACCCCAAAGGAAGATTGTAGAATCTCTGTCCCTTAACATGTTTCCTGGTCACCTGTGTGGAGTAGCTTAGGTGGAGGCAGAACTGGGACCACCAGTAATTACTAATTTACTCTGTTTCCTTCCCCTTTATCTTGGGCCCTTTAAATATAGCCTTTTTTAAAATAAATAAACTCCCCTAAGGAGAGAGCAAGGAGATAAAACAATCCTCTACCTCAGGTGTAACATCAAGGCTACGGGTGATAGCAGGTGGCAGAGCTGTCGGCACGTGCTGGGGAAGGATGCCCAGCCCCAGGATGTGGCCTGGGGATCCTTTCTTCAGGATACTTTGGCCATGGCCAGCCTATTCTCTGGGAGTTCTCTGTTTCTGGATGAAAGCTATTAAATCTCTATAAATGCTGATACCTTGAGGGGGAAAGCTTATTTTGTTTTTGCTTTTGTGAAATGTTTCTGAAAATTCAAAACCATGGAAACATTTTCACATCGTTGACATACGTTAAATTTCTTTTAAAATCTGTTGGTATAAAAAGATATTATGGGAATGATTCAGTTGAAATGTTAAATTTAAAATCAAAATTATATTTCAGGAGTTTTAGTTTCAGTTGATGAACTGAGATCCCTCTTGTTGACCTCATTTTCTCGCCAAAAATGTTAGTGAGACAGAAGAGATATAAAAATAAAATCTATTACCTGTTTTATTACAGCAGAGAAAAGCATGGAAATATATAATACTTGACCAGTAGATTTAAGGACTTTCTAAAAGAGATGCAGTAGGTGGTATCAGGCCCACCTAAAATGACACAGAAATGACAGGCTAATCCAAAAAAAATTTTATGACAAATGCTAACCATACAAAAATAGAGGAGCGATAGTTAACATTGAAGTAACATATGATGCAAAAAAAAAAAATACTAAATTGAAATACCTTTCTTTTAATTATAAAAAGATGCTGTCAATGGAGTCTATTAGGAAATTAGAATAGTTATGAACCATTTTTGCATCACATAATGTAGCATCTAAATTTGTAGGGTAAAAATTGTCAGAATACATGGAGAATTGACACAAATTAGAGTAGAAGACTTCATGTACCTCTCTCATAAAATAACAAATCAAATTGACAATAATCAATAGGCTTATGAAGAATTAGCATAAAATACGATTAATAACTTTGATTATAAATAAATATAGACATCTGCATTCCCCAAATGGAGAATGCACATCAAATTTTTCTAATTCCTTTGGAACGATTATAATAATCAATCATGTATCAGGTTACAGAAAGAAACTCAATAAATTTCCCAAAGTAAAATCATAGAACACAAGAATTACAAGGAAGGTATAGGTTCCAAATTCTGGATGTTTAGAAACTTAAAAACATGGAAAATTAATTCTTAGTTTAAAGAGGAAATGAAAAGTAAAAGTACAGATTATTTAGTCATGAGTGACAGACTTCTAGATGTCAAAACCTGTGATATATGGCTGTCTTTAATGCCTTTAATAGAAAATAAATGTTAGGAGAAAATAAATAAATCGTGCAATCCAAGAAGCTTGGAAAACTACAGCAAATTGAATCACTCCAGGTGGAAGGTAGATATCAATAGGGATTAAAAAGATTGGGCCGGCCCGGTGCGCCGCTTGGGAGTGTGGCGGCGCTCTCCCCGAGGGTTCGGATCCCATGTGGAGACCGGTTCCCGCTCACTGGCTGAGCGCGGTGCGGGCGCAACACCGAGGGTTGCGATCCCGTTACCGGTCAGTAAAAAAAAGACAAAAAGGAAAAAAAAAAGATTAATAAAATAGAAAATGATGATAAAAAGATAGAAACAATAAAGCCAAGAGCTGTTTATTTATTTCTGAAAAGCCATACAATGATAAACCTCCACCAAGTGTGACTATGAGAGAGAAAAGGGAAAAAGACAAATAAATTACGCAAAGAATAAGAAAGAGGATGTAACCACAGATATGGGCTCTTTTTAAAGAGAATACCGTAAACAGCCACGAGGGAGCAGGGCTGCTAGCAGCTGTCTAACTCAGGGGCCGGGGCTGGGTGAGTCAGTGACACAGGCTCTAGACACCTCGTGGGCAGGGCGCCAACACTGAACGGAAATTCCAGATTTAATCATCCAGCAGAGATGCCTCCACAGCAGGCAGATCGGACAAAAATAATTTCCACCTCTCTACCTTCCTCTATTTTTCCTGATGTTTTGCCAAGATATTTGCATAGCACTTGGCTAACCTGAAAACACACACACACACACACACACACACACACACACACACACACACACACCATAATATTCCCAGTTATTCTGGAAGGAAGGTTTTTTTGTTTGTTTGTTTGTTTTTTAAACCATATGAGTTGTTTTTTCAGTGTTCACATTGACTGCCCATCCTTGCCAGCATATTTAACGGGCATTCTCTTTAATTTGTAAGGGGTTTATCTCCAGTTTTGATGCCTGTCCTGTATTGGAAACAGCTCCAGTGTGTGCATGTCAGGGCCTATGAGGCATTTGCAAGTTTTCGGCCATTTGTTTCTTGGCCTTTCCCCCGACCCCCCCCCCTAATTAGAAGGATCTAAAGTAGAAAATATCCCCCTTCTAATTTCCCTCATCACTGTCTTTCAGAGGTGACTCAGCCTCCTGGTGGCTTTTCATGTCCAAAGAAGGGTGTACACATTAAAGAGAACACTCTTAAGTTGTGTTTTAGTTAATATATAATTTATTAACGTCATCAATCTAAAACCTAGTTTTTCTTATGCTTTAAGTTGAACTTATGAATCTTATTTTCAAATTTAGTAATTTTGATATAAAAATGATAATCGTTTTTAGTTAATCTTCATTTTATGTTCTGTTAACTCATAAGCTTAATAAAGTCCATCCTTAAATATTTATTACCAGTTACATAATTAGGCAAATTCCCTTAGATATTTCTTTTTTTTTTTTTTCCTTTTTGTCTTTTTTCGTGTCCGGCAATGGATCGCAACCCTCAGTGTCGCGCCTGTACCGGACCGGGACTGGCAACAGGATCGCAACCCTCGGTGTTGTGTCCGCACCTCGCTCAGCCAGTGAGCGGGAACCGGTCTGTACGTGGGATCCGAACCCTCGGCGGGAGCGCCGCCGCACTCCCAAGCGGCGCACTGTAGCAGTGTGCCACCGGGCTGGCCCTCCCTTAGATATTTCAAACTACAATTACAAATGCAATGCACAGGATTCCCTCCAACTTCACAACAAATCTAAAACAGGATTTTCCTAAGCACTTAAATTTCTTGTAACTAATAAAACATAAACGTTTAGGTGATTAAATTCTCTTAAACACTTCAAAGATCATAATAAACTGTGAATATACAAAATAGAGTTCAAAGTTTACAAAACCTGTTACCAGGCTCAACGCACACGCACACACGCCCATTCGCACACACACAGCACATGGGTATCAGTAATACAGGTTTGATTAATTTCTTATCATTTCCGTACTGTCTTTTTTAACTTTCCTGGGGCTCCAAATTTAGGCATTTGCCAAAGGGAGCAAATAGAATTTCAGGCTGGATGAGAGTGCTTGGTTGAAAACTTGTGGCCGTGACCAGGTCATCGTTTTTTAAATTACAGAAGTGAATTTTTTTCCTATTATAAATTTCTCTGCAGCTTGCGTTCCTCCTTAGCAATGCACCGTGGTATAGGTACAGATAGATAGTCTTTTTTTTTTTTTTTTATGAAGAAAGAGTGTTCCTTTATTTGGCTGTTTCACGACGTACACAGTCAGTCTCCTATAGATTATAATTTAGTTTGTTTTCAATTTTTAATACTGCATAAGATGGTCCAATGAACATCTTTTTATATCACTGCAATTTGCTGGTGTGTTTCTATATGGCCAATCCCTGAAATTATGATAGTGGAACATTATACTTTAATATGCATATTAATAGGTACTTCCACCTTGATCTCTGAAAGGGTTGTATCATTTTGCATATCTGTTGTGTATGAAATGGCCCATTACTCTATATCATACCTAATATTGGGTATACTTGATTTTTTTTTTTTCCTTTTTTGTCTTTTTTCGTGTCCGGCAATGGATCGCAACCCTCAGTGTTGCGCCCGTACCGGACCGGGACCGGCAACGGGATCACAACCCTCGGCGCTGTGCCCGCACCTCGCTCAGCCAGTGAGCGGGAACCAGTCTGTATGTGGGATCCGAACCCTCGGCCGGAGCGCCGCCGCGCTCCCAAGCAGCGCACTGTAGCAGTGCGCCACCGGGCCGGCCCAGGGTATACTTGATTTTAAAAATGTTTTTGTTAATCTGGTGACAAAATTTACAGTTTTTCTGAATATTTTGTTAAATGTCTATAGGCAACTTGTATTTTTTTTCTTTTGTGGATTTCCAGTTTATGTTTCTTTCCTTCTTTCTTGTTGGGTTTTTCGTTTGTTTAATTGGGGGTTCTGAGTATTATGGATACTAACCCTTTGTCTTTTAAACATTCTTTTTTCTGTTTGCCATTTTTTTCAAACTAAGTGTATTGTGATTTTTCACTGTTTAGTTTTTGGAGTCAGAATTTTGGTCTTTTCATGTATGACACTTGGGTTTCAGGTCATGCTTAGAAACTTGTTTCTACACTGTATTTCAGAATACTCTCCTCTATAATTTAGTACTTTTATAGTCTGCTTTGGTACATAGTTTTAATCCTGTATGTTGTATAAAGTATGAATCTAACTTTATCATCAATTTGACAAATTTTAATAAAAATAGAAAAAAAATGTGATGGGATTTGAATTAACTTTACATGTTATCATCAACTTGACAAATTTTAACAAAAATAGAAAAAAAATGTGATGGGATTTGAATTAATTTTACATATTAATTTTGGAGGATCTACATCTTTCTAAAAATGAATTTTCCCATCTAGTAGTATGGTTTTTCAAGTAGGTGCTGTGAATTTCTCATAATATTTATGCCTTGTTATTGTATATTTTTTACTGTTCTTATGAGTGGGATCTCCTTTTCCCTTACATTTTCTTTTGGGCTATCCATGGTATAATATAAAGCTATTGAAATTTGCATATTTAACTTTATTGTATATTCTCACAGTAGTTCTCTGGCTAACTAACAACCAGAAAGTCAAAAATCAGCAGGAATGGTTTTGCAAAGGGAAAGATTCAGTATTAACTTGGCAGGGAAAACGTTGATGTTAACATCTTCTGACCATAGCACAAACGAATATGTTTACTTTAGTTATAATGCTAATGGTTCTGATTCTTTTTTTGCTGATTACTAACATAGTTTCTAATATGAATCATTACTATGGCATCCTTATGTAAGTATAGAAGTTCAAGTTCACCCAGCAGATAAGGAAAATTTAGCTTATGTCTAGTTTTATTTATTTATTTTTTTGGTGGCTGGCCAGTACAGGGGATCCGAACCCTTGACCTTGGAGTTATAACACCACACTCTAACCAACTGAGCTAACTGGCCAGCCCAAGTTTTAGTTTTGAGACTTCTAAGTATATCCATTAATCTAGTGGAGCATAGTAATGTTTCCAAGTTTTCTAAATATTACATTAGTATTGATTTTAATGTTATAAAAAAAAATAGTGTCCTCCAACATCATGGGGATTTCCTCTCCCCAAAATGTTAAAAATGATCATTTAGATTAAAATCATCGTAATGATGTTATAAGTATTAAGCTAATGAAAATTACTTCTCTATTTGTTCTTCTATGAATTAATTGAGTTTGTCACTCACTACCATTTTTTGTTTTGTTTTTAAGAAAATAGACGTTACCAATAAAGCTGTTGCAGAAATTCTTTCAAAAGCCACGGAATATCTTCAGCCAAATCCAGGTAAAGTTAGAAAATGTCTAGAAATGCTCTATTGTCCATTTGTTGTTACAGACTCTCATAACCGATGTTTATTTGGCATTTGGTTGACATGATCTAGAAACAATGTCCTCTGTGTCCAAATAATGAAATTTAG
>NW_007736749.1:63339-68448 GCF_000696425.1 Galeopterus variegatus
TCTGAAAGGGCTTTTACTTCATGGCTCCAATGCTGAAGAAGTGAAGTATAAAGAATATGAAAAACAGCATGAGAAGGTCCAGGGTGACAGCAGCTGCTCCCCAGGAGGTCTTGAATGTCCTTGGTCCCCAGGCGGCATCACCTGATGAGGTTCTCCTAGGCTGTAAATTACAGGAACCAATAGGGGGCGCCCGAGCCTTGAGATCTGTGGATTTTTGAAGCTGCCTTTACTTTTTCGGAATTTATTTTTGCGTGTAGTACTGTGAGGCCCTTGGCTGTACGAATCAGCACAGACTTAACCATCTGAAAATCAAGAAAGTTAAAATTTAAGAACATGTATTTTATCAAATATATACAGGGAGGACGGCACGTATAAAGTTTTAAAAAATTGTACTGATGATGATAGCTTTAAGAACCGTAATGATTACATTGTGTAATGTTGAATATACTAATTATCTGGATTTGAGCATCACACAGGTATTGATATTCGACACAGTACCCCACAGATATGTACACNGTGTGTGCGTGTGAGTATGCATGTGTGATGGGGTGGCAGTGAAGCCTTTGGCCCTGGGGATATGGAGGATAAGTGCTTTGAGGCTGAGGTTGGCAAGATTCAAAAGGCTGGCACTGTGAGCGTCTGAAGGCTTGCTACTCAGAGTGTGGTGCACGGAACAGCAGGATCAGCATCCCTGAGAGACTGATGGAAATGCAGAGTCTCAGGCTCACCTCAGACCGATTGAATCAGACTCTACTTTTTAACAAGATCTTTAGGTTATTTGCACACACATTAAAGTTTGAGAAGCACTGGTCTAGAATACATTAAAAATAAATATGTAATTATTAAAGTAAAAGAAAAGAAAAGTTTGTTCTGTGACTGCCTAAAATTATCTCAAATACCAGAAGCTGGTGTGTGATTCACTCTCTAGCCTGCAGAACAAAATCCTAAATCCTTAGCTTTGGTGTTCAATTCATAGTCACGTATTTCCATAGATCTCTTCCATTTTGTCCTGTATTAATTTCTTCTTAGGTCAAACTAGCCTACTCCTTGTCCATCGATTATACCATAAGCATTCCCTCTTTTACACTTTACTGACACTGTTTCTTGTACTTTTTAGGGACATTGTTCAATCTTTGTCCAGCATATTGCTATCTTTTCCTTTCCCTGCACCGCACCGGACTTTAATACTCATACCACATATATTCTGCCTTCTAGAAGCTAGGCTGTGAGCTCCTTGAGGGCAGAAGCTGTCTTAGGCCTCTCTAGAGTCCCAGGAATAAGCACAGTGTGTTACACAGGGTCTGGGATTAAGAAATACTGATTGCCTAAGTCAGAGTAAAGAAGGTAACAAGCAGTCACTGTCCATCACCTCCCTAGGGCCAGGGAGCTGCGCTGCACCAGGGGGAGCAGCAGCACAAAGCTCGTGTTCACTATGGTGGGGTCTGCTCCTCCTGTGGTTCTGCCTCCTAAACGTGTGCAGCAGACCTCCCTTATGATACTGAATCTCATGTCTGAACCCATTCTTGGGCGCAGAGCGTGTGTGTGTTAATGACTGGTTGGTCATTTGAAACATCTACTTCAGCAATTCTATTCTTAGTTTACATTTGGTCTCCAGGAAGAATGGTCTGCACAGGTGTCAGTGTCTGATTTCACTCGCTGGTAATTGCAAGCGTTCCTAAGGGTCTCACTCTATGGGTGGTGCTTATAATAGCCCTGGTTCCTATTATTTGGAGTCAGTAACGTGTGCCATAATTCCTATGTTCCATCATGGTTATGCAGCAGTGTGCTTAGTACCCTCCTTGGTAAAGAATCTAGAAAATAATGTGAGAAAATTAAATAGGTTACATGCGATCGGTTATTTCATACGTACAGGTCTCTGGCGTTTTGTCTAAGGTGACCTCAATTTTGGCAGCTATGTTTGTTAAGCATTATATACCTGTCACTCCACCTTGTAACTTTAAGGAATTACAAATGATAATGTTTTTAAGCATACAGAGCTAAGCTAGGAATGCTGAACACTGTGTCGAAGATCCGAGGGCAGGTGAAGACCACCGGATACCCGCAGACAGAAGGCTTGCTGGGAGACTGCATGCTGAAATATGGCAAGGAGCTCGGGGAAGACTCCACTTTTGGTGAGTAGTCATAGATCACCTGGAAGAGCTGAGAACACCTCTCGTGTTGGTTTCAGGTTATGCACAAAACGTTCAGCTTAACAGTTACCTTAGTATTTTTTCAAATTACCAAAGTAATACATGTTCATTGTGGGAGGTTTAGAAAAAAACACAGCAAGTAAAATAAATCCTATAATCCCATCTCTACTAATAGTCCCAATTAAACTCTTTGTTCTGTATCCTTTATACCTTTTGTTTATTCTTATATGTATTTCACATATACCTTTAAAAAACTACAGTGGGGTTATAGTATGTATACTCTTTCTAATCTGTTTTTTCCCACTGTCTCTATCATGATTCACATCATAAAATAAGTCATCTCCCACAGTATTGTTTTTAAAGGCAGCATAATATTCCATATATCATAGTTTGTTTAACCAATCCCATTTACTGGAGAGTTATGATTTTTTTCTTTGCATAAAAAAAATGTACATAGCTCTTATAATAACCATTCTTATAGGTAAATCTTTGAGAATATCAAAAATTATGTTCTTAGATGAAATTTCTAGTAGTGAAGTTGCTGGGTCAAGAGTATGCCTGTTTTTCAAGTTTTTGAAGCATATTTCCAAATGACCCTCCAGAAAGGTTATATCAGTTTGATATTCCTGCCAGGAGTGTATGAGAGTCTCTTTCCCAGCAGTATGACTAACTCTGGGAGTTATTCTTTTAGCTTACATTTAAATAACTAATAATTTGATATGTAATATATATATCATACTATGCTGGTTTAACTTCGCTTTTTGGATTCTGCCTAAGGTAGAATTTTTTCCATGTTTGTCATCATTTTCATGAATTGTATATTTCATAATTGTGTTCTTTGCCTAGTTTTCCATTTTTTCCCTTACTGTTTTATGAGTTCTTTAAATGGTCAGGATATTTGCCCTTTGCCTGCCCTATGTGTGATGAGTTTTTGTGCCATGTAGACATTTACCTTCTGACCTTGTATATGGAGGTCATTTTAATGGAGAAAGATTTTTAATTTTTATTTAGTGGGGCTTATTAGTCCTTTATGGTTTCTGGCTTTGGCATTATGTTTAGAAAATCTTTTCTATTCTAACCCCCTGTGTGTTATGATACATGTGTTTCCTTTTCTTGCCTGTAAATTTCTAAGCCCCTGAGTTTATTGGAGGTACTGTGCAATAGGGTCCTAATTTTGTTTTCAATCAAATGAACAGCCAATTGTCCCAGCACTTTATTGAAAAATCCAACTTTTCCCTGTTAATTTGAAATGACCCTTTTATTATAGACTAAGTTTTTATATTTTAAGTTTGTTTCTGGTCTTTCTCTTCTGTTTCTTGATCTGTATCCTGTTTTGATTCAGTGTCATGTTTTAAGTATTGCAGTCTTTTATGTATTTTAATATATTTTACTAAAATTTTTCATAGTTGTTTTATTGCAAACATTTCATGGACATACTTGCTGGTTTTATTTTTCCAGATGAAACTTAAGTCATTTTAAGTCCCCTTTAAAAAACAGAAGCTCATTACATTTTGATTTAGAGTACTTTAAATTAATAAATTAGATTGGAATGAATTGAATTTAATATATTAAGTCTTCCTGGAGAACTTAGCATGTTTGCTATTCATGTAGTGGTAACAAGGCAGGATATGGAAATAAGGAATTAAATATTTGGCCTTAGTAATTACTCTAGGTTTTTGTGAAAAAAATCTTTTGAAAACTTAAAAAAATCCAGAGGGTAGCAATTTTCCTTCAGGGCAGGGTAAGGTGAATTTTATTTTATTCCAAGGGTCAGTGAGGACAGGATGACCTATTCTTTCTCCTGAAGGCACACCAGTTGAAGAAATAGGTGAGGCTGCCAGGGTATGAAAGCCCTTGCCAGAAGCTGCCACCATGCCCTTGGACTTCCCAGCTCCAGAATCGTGAGCCAAATAAACATGCCAGGGCTGCCAGGCAAGTCCTGAAATCCAAGGGTGTTCCTGCCATGCACCTGGCCATGGTGACTGGGCTTTGACAGCCAGACAATTTGGTAGCTTCCCAGGTGCCCAGCAACTTAATGGAACTTGGGTTCAGGAAGAGAAGTGATGTCAGCAGGGCATCAGAACAGAAGGACATTTGCTGTTCCCAGGAAGAGGCTGTGCCATCGATGCTTTCTTCTTGGGGCTACATGCTGGAACCTTCTAAAATGCAGAAACCTCAGTGGACGGAGGCTGAACCCCATGCCTTCATGGAATTTGATTGTATTACTCTTGGGCAAAGAGAGGGAATGTCGATTCCAGGGAGGCAATGGCCATCATGTTCAGAACATAATTTTAGAGTCTTCAAAGAAACACATCTGAAAATGTTTCTTTCAAAGCTAACTTAACGGCCATTGTGAGGCATGGGCATTGGCGGCAGACAGGGTGGTGAGGTCAGACCTAGTGTTGTCCACTCTGATCAATTGGGCAGGAAAGAGTCCCAGGATAGGAAAGTACGTCCCATCTCCATTTAGGAATGATTTAGAACCAGACTCTGGAGAGCTAAGTTAAGGAAATTTAGCCTCCCAGGAGGAATGAAGCTACCAGTGGGTCGAAATGGAGTCCTGTCCAGCTTTAGTTTCTACTTATGTTTTGCAAGGTCCTATAACAAGGTTTCCACTTCTTCTATTTTGCAAGGTCCTATCTAGTATAGTTCTTTTAAAAAAGTGAGGTGAGGAAGATATTGCTATTCTCTGTTTCACAGGTGAATAAATTGTTCATGCCCTCACTGGTAGGAAACAACTTTAAGGTCAGACTTGGTCTGGGCTCTAAGGTCTTCTTCAAGCCTAGGAATTTAAGAGACCCCAAATCTCCATCTTTTCACAGGGTCAACTTGGAGAACCCCAAATATAAGAAAAATAGTTTAGTCTAGTGCAGCATTTTCCAGGAATGTCTTCTAGAGAAACTGAAACCCTCATTGTACACAGCAACCAGGACATCCGGTGTGCAGTAAACTAGCAAAT
>NW_007736750.1:0-2742 GCF_000696425.1 Galeopterus variegatus
TATCTCTTTTTGGGTGTTTGTTCATTTTGGCAGGGAGTTTCACTCCGGTCTTGGACCTCTGCAGGAAGTCTCCTCTCTGGTCAGTTTGAACTCTTCTAAGTTTCTGGATACCGCCCTGCCGGTCCCAGAAGGTATGTGTGTTCTGCACCTCGGTATCCGGGCATTTTCCCACTCTGTGTGCACTAGGTGGGGCTGTTGAGCCTTGCAAAGGGGTCCCACAGGGTGTGTAATTTATTTTTCTGAGACTCCGCCTTCTTTTGCCAGACCCCTCCCCACTTTGCACGCCCAGAACAGGGCTGAGGTGTGTCTTCTGCAAATCTCGTCTTTCAGCTGAGACATCAAAGTTGTGCCCTGCCCCGCCCTGCCCGGGAAGAGTTTCAGGTGTCTAGTCTCTCCAACTGCAGGGTATGAGCTCCTCGGCGGAGGCTCCCACGGCACACAGCTCCTCTTTGAATCCTCCCAGCATGGGTCGACCCGGGCGCCCTCCGGGAGAGCTCTCCGGCAGCTTCCATCTAGCTCCAGAGCGCTCCAGGCTCCCCTCTCCCAACCAGAAATCAGTTAGGAGTTCTTCCAAACTGAGGCCCACAGAGATGTTATCTGCCTCCCAGAAACAGGGAGTTTACCTGGGGCCGGAGCCCAGGGTGTGGTGGAGAGACAATCTTGGTGGGCTCCTCTTCCCTGCCCTCCCGACGCTGGCCGGGGGCTCCCCACGCTACCAGCCCTGTCAGAGATCCGCGGGGGGGAGTGGGATTGTAGGCTGGTCCACAGGCCCCGGGGTGCCCCGCGTCGAGGTATGCGAGTGGCGCGTCTCAGTGAGGAGCTGCACCAAGCAAAGATGGCTGGCCTGCCTGATCTGAGCCGACCGTCTCCACCCCCACCCGAGAAAATGGAGGCAGCATTGTTGCGGACGCCTAGCCTGATGTGGTAGGTGGTAGCCAGGTGGGCGGGGACCAGTCGGGCTTCTGCCCTGCAAGTGGGGCTGGACTCAGGGTGACTCACAGAGCTCACAGATTTGGGCCGGTCCGGCCCCTTCCACTCCGTTTTTGTGTCATCTCTGCTGGCTTACTTGTCCTTTGTTGTCTCGGGCTGCTCGCTCGAACCCGCAGCATGGCTTGGGTGCTCTCAGGAGTCTTCTTTTGTGACGGCCCTAAAATCTCGAACCTGTAGTTCCTTGTTTGTCGTTGTAGGTTAGTTGTTCAAAGATTTATTCGTTTTNGCACACTTCTCAGGATCGTGCTGTCTCCTGGCACGGCTGCTCCAGACCCGTTGCCATCTAGAAGTCCTCTACCAGGTTCTTGACTCTGCCACAGGAAAGAATTCTAGGGCAGAGTCACAGTAGGAAGTGAAAGCAGGTTTAATGTAAAGAGTAAGAAATACAGACCTCCCAGGGAAAGTGCAGCCTGGCTCCAGAGACTGAGCAGCAACTGTACCAAGTTTAACACAAGAGTAAGAAATACATACTTTACAGATAGAGTGAAGGCTGGCTTCAGAGTGAACAGCAGCTGGCTAAAGGCAAGTTTAACACAAAAATCAAGTATACACATCTCACGGGCAAAGTGTGGATGGATCCAGAAGAATGAGCAACGGCCTTGCCTTCTTCCTGGATCCAACTCTTACAGCTTGGCTACCTGTATATCTACACGTTCAAGCTATCCAATGAATATTCTTCTAAAGGGGTGGTTCCCAGTTATGTAACAGGTTATGTAGTGTAGCTGTGCACATGCTCAGTTGGTCTCTTTGGAGCTGCTCATTGGTCAAATTCTACCCCATGCCCTGAACACACTTAGAATATTCTAGGTGCTCTCTAGCGCCTCCAGGGGATGTAATTCAAGGGATGGACTCCTTTTTACTGAGCATGCTCGGCCACTGAGATTACACAAGTTTGCCTCTTGAGGTCTCAATCTCCATGTGCTGGTACCAAAAATAGGTGCTACAAGCAGCAGCAGCTCAGGACTCAGAGGTGGGGCTGAGTCCTAGGGGAGTGGCTTGAGACCCAGGGGAGTGGCTTGAAACCCAACTCCAGGGGACTGAGAGCCTCCTGTCTCATTAGGGACTTAAAGCCTTGAGCTGATTTCAGACCAGTCTTCTCAGCTCCGTCCCTTTGTGCCTAGAGTCCTGGACGACCATATTTATTATTCAGGGTGGTTTTTCTGAGACACTGGAACAGGAATGGGTGGCTAGAATCACATATCACATTTCATGTGCACATAGGTGCAATCATGAATTTTCTAAGCAGAGAATCTATAGCTTTCAAATCAATAAAAGGGACAAGGGGCCTGAAAAAGTTAATGATGACTTCATTTGAAGATAATGTGTTCTTATAGTCAATTAGGTTCACAATATACCATGTATTTAGTTAGCAGGACAGTAGGGTCACATGTTCTGGGGATAAAACAAAGCCTTTTTTAGTGGTAACCCTTTAATTCAAATATGACTTTTCTGTATCATCCTTCAGGCCAACAAATATTTATTTACTGTGTTTCTCTTAGGCACCAGCCGTGGTGCTGAGCAGTGAGGACAGTTCTAACGGGCAGTTCTGAGAGTGAGCATGAGCTCAGTTCTGATGGATCCTGGCCAAGTGGGGCGGGAAGACACCCAGTTGAATAATGGCCGAAATACATGTCTAATTGCAATCTGTAACTAATGCAATAGAGTGAGACGGAGATGATTTAATCTATGACGTCAAGAAGGTAGGTCAGGGAGGAAGTGACCTTTGAATTGAGGTATGACGGATGAGGATGA
>NW_007736750.1:3452-4631 GCF_000696425.1 Galeopterus variegatus
GTAGACAGGAAGGCTGGGGGGAAGAGCCTCTGGCCCAGAGTCAAGGCCGAAGGGTGAGCCCCTGAGGCGGGTTGTAGGAGTCACAGGGAGGGAGGGCGCCAGGGCAGAGGGAGCAGGGCTGTGGCCCATGGGACCCAAGGCCAAGTGCTTATCTTAAACCATGAGCAAGGCGGCCGAGGTCTGCCCGGAGCCGTGGGAGGGAGTGGGAGGCGAGGGATCGGGCCAGCCCGACTCTTGGAAGAAGGGTGCCTGCAGGGACAGGGAGAAGGGGCCATCACCGGGCGGCGTGAGTCTGAGACGGTTCCTCTTCTCGTTTGTGGGAGACACTTGAGTGCTTAGAATCTGAGGGACGGGGTCCACTTGAAAACCCACAGCTGGGTACAAAGGAGAGAGAAGGAATAACGGATGCCATAAAGTTTTGTTCTCCATAATTTCCTGGCAGGAGTTTTGAGTTCCGCTGTGTGGCGAAAGTAGGCCAGTGACTAAATTACAATGTTTATATATGGATCTTGCTAATATAATGTTGCATTTATAATATTAGAAACATCACGGTGTTTGTCNGTCAAGAAGGTAGGTCAGGGAGGAAGTGACCTTTGAATTGAGGTATGACGGATGAGGATGAAGGTGAGTTAACCAGGTGGGTGGGTGGGCAGAAAGGACTCCCGACAGAAGGAAGAGAGAACAGCCCACTGGAGGAACTGAGCATTTAAAGGATTTTAGTCTCTACCCTGAAAGCAGCTGGAGTCCATTAGGGAAAGGGGTGACATATTCGATGCAGTTTGAAAAGTCTCCTCTAGTTGATTTGATAAATATACACACAGGAGAGAGGCCACAGCAGACATGAGAAGCAGTTCGGAGCTTTGGACTTGTCCAGGGGAAAGAAGATGGCAGGCTGGACCGGGTGGTGGAGGTGGAGAGGTTGACGGGTTTGACAGTTATTTCAGGAGGTAGACCTGGCAAGTTTGGTGGTGACCAGATTTATGGCACGTAGTAGGGGAGGTGTCTGGGAGGATGTCCAGGTCTCCAGTGTGTGTGGATGGACCAGGCTGTCATTCAGTGAGGTCTGTGGGAAGCCTGGAAAGGAGCAGGACTGATGAGGAAGAACATGAGCTGGGCCTGGGAGATGCTGGTCTCCAGGTGGCTTCAGATGTGGGAGTGGCCCGGAGAGACATGCAGAGG
>NW_007736750.1:5129-12844 GCF_000696425.1 Galeopterus variegatus
ACGGGGTCCACTTGAAAACCCACAGCTGGGTACAAAGGAGAGAGAAGGAATAACGGATGCCGTAAAGTTTTGTTCTCCATAATTTCCTGGCAGGAGTTTTGAGTTCTGCTGTATGACGAAAGTAGGCCAGTGACTAAATTACAATGTTCGTATATGGATCTTGCTAATATAATGTTGCATTTATAATATTAGAAACATCACGGTGTTTGTCTCCTGCCTGTACACTCTCCTGGTGGTGTTCCGTGTGACACCCGGCACTCTGCAGGGTGACCCGAGAAGAGTGACGGCTCAATGGCAGCCTCTGCAATAGTGTTTGCTGCTGCGGCTGGCATCTGCTGTTTTGTGACAAAATACTGCTAAATTTCAGAGTGTCTTTTATTTAATTGATAATAATGGAGAATATGTTTCATACCACCAAAGACTTGCTGAGTTTATTTTAATTAAAAACAAGCAAAAGAAAAACAAAATACTCCGAAGACACCAAAATGAACGTTCCTTCCTCTGTCCTGAGTCTTATGTGTCTATCAGCTACATTCTCATTAGGAGAAGATAGTTTCTTAAAATATAGTTTAATTTAATTTATCTCAAGGGATGTAACTTCCACCCTAAGTAAAAAGACACCAAAATGAACGTTCCTTCCTCTGTCCTGAGTCTTATGTGTCTATCAGCTACATTCTTATTAGGAGAAGATAGTTTCTTAAAATATAGTTTAATTTAATTTATCTCAAGGGATGTAACTTCCACCCTAAGTAAAATACAGTCAAAAGTGGGAACCAAGCTTCTAAGTCTTTACTTGATGGCCTTGTAAGATTTCTTTTTAATATGTGCCCATAATTCAATTCTTAAAGAATTTCATGCTTTAGTCATCTTTACCTTTAAGCTAATCAGGAAAATCGTGTACTTTAAAAATGCTTAGGATTTTTTAACTTTTAGGCACTTTGCTAAATAGAGTGGATCATATTTAATCTCTTATTTATTGTGTCTATGGTAGCCCGTCTCCAGCGATGTCTTCCAATGTCACTGACATTTGTGACCTCTTGCAATGCCCTCCTGCATTGAGTCAGAGACTTGCTTTAGCAGGTGGAAGGTGTCCAAAGTGTTGCTGTGCATGTTCCAGACCTAGCCTTGGGGAGCCTGGGCAGCTTCCACTTTTGAGCTCTTGGAAGCCCTGAGTCCCCATTTAAGAACTGTAGCTACCCTGCTGGGACTGCAGGGAAAGTCCACATGGAGGGGGAGGCCTAGCTATCTCAGTGTCTCAGCACAGCCTGATCTTCCAGCTGGACCTCTCAGGGCCTTTAGCATGTGACTTGGCCATTTCAGACGTTCAGGCCCACCTGAACCCCAGGTGCAAGCACTACTGACATCACATGGAAACAAGGAGCCTCCCAGCTCCCAGCCACCACAGAATTGTGAAAGATGGCAAGATAATTATTGTTTGAGGTCACTAGGTTTTTAAGAAGGTTTATTACACAGCAATCGATAACCTAAGCAGTAAGTGCGCATGCATGTTATATGCCAGGAACCCATATCAACAGATATTTTAGCTAATTTTTTCAAAAGTGGTCATATTTGAAGCCACAGATTGTACTTATATAATCTTATAATTTTATACTTTCTTGAACCTTCTTTTTTAGCAAAATTCATAGCAAAATTGTGGTTGGATAATTGATTTTTTTCCTGCCTTCCCATTTTACTCTCTCCTTTACAGATAATTTTAAAGAATCCATTTAAGTCCCCGATCTTTTCACTGAACAGGAAGTGGCTACACTCTTCAGCATAAATTTAAAGAGCAGTATTTTCACCTTTTAGATATTGGTGGTGTTATTCTTCACTTCTAGATGTTCTTGACATCTAGAACTTCAATGTCAGGGTTATTCTCTGTCATGTGAATTATCTTTCTTCCTGTGTTATTTCTGGAATTAAATAAGCCAAACTGTGCTCAGGGAATTCAGATGGTGGGATGATTTACTAACATACTCATGCGTGTTCATTCTTCCTATGTTTTGTTCCTGTCCCTCTTTCGAGGAGACAGCCAAACTCCCCTGCGATCACCTGCTCCTGCTCAGGTTCCTACTGCAGGACCGAAAGCAGACTCTGTCCACAGACCCCTTACCTTCTGCCTTTTGTAAAAGTCTAAACTTACTGTCAACCAGAGCCTACTTGGGTCCTGGAGGAAGAGGGGCTCTTTGTGCAGGGCACAGAAGGGGTAGAAGATAGAGGTAGATTTGGAAAAAGGTTGGAGACATCCCTTCCCCTGGCCTTCCAATGGCAGTCCCCTGGGATGGTAGCAGGCTCAATGGGCACATTTGCGTGGCATAACTAAAAACGGAAGACCCCAGGAAATTGAGTTTTTTGACTCGTCAAACTCCCTGCCCTGCAGCATGGCACAGAATCACAGAGACCAGACCCAGGGTACTGCCCTGCCTGGGAAGCCATGCATCTCCATGGTGACCAGGGCTGGATGAGGGTGTCTTGGCACTATGTAGGACACGGAGAATTTGCATAACCCATGGGAGGATGCATCTGGTGACAGCAGGTTAAATATTGACTACCTTGGTGGGCCAGAGGTAGAAGTCAGAATTTAGATGATTTAGTAAAAATCAAGAGAGATATTTCTTGCACACTTCAGATTGTGAACTAGGATTCATATTCATTAGCAAATAGGCTTTAGTGAATTCCTAGGGGACAGACAAGGAAACAGAAGCCCAATGTGGTCAAGTGAGATGCCCCGGGTCCCACAGCAGCTCTGTGGCAACGCTGAGACCACTCCTTGTGCTAATGCAGAGCCCTTCCTCTCCTGCTTAACACAGCTTCCTATCCTGTGGATTCAGATCATTGTAGGGCAAGACCTCGGGAGTGGCAAGCCCATCCTCCCTCCCACACCCTTGGAAAACAGAGACATAGAGCAGAAATGAGTGGACGGAACACAAGAGAACTTAATTTAGTTATTGGTTGCATGGAGATCGGGGCAAGACCTCGGGAGTGGCAAGCCCATCCTCCCTCCCACACCCTTGGAAAACAGAGACATGGAGCAGAAATGAGTGGACGGAACACAAGAGAACTTAATTTAGTTATTGGTTGCATGGAGATCCCAATGACACCGAATTTCTGATACTCAAAACTTCTACTGGCTATTCATGTGGCCTGAAGATGTGGGTAATTTTCCTCACCACTCTGGCTGCAATTCTGGAAATTGTCTTTTTTCCTTCCTCCTGGATCAGCCCCATCATGAAAGGGGCCACCTTCACCCCTAGTGGGCAGGCTCAGCAGTGCCAGTGAAGGACGGGAATGGTGGCTTTATGGACTCTCTTCTCCTGTGCCTGCAAATGCCTCCAGCACCTGGCCTCTCCCCCAGCCAGCTCTCTTCTGGTCTTTTCGTCACCAGCTCTCTGAGGGCCCCTTTCTCCAAGGCCACCTCTTGCCAGGCCTTCTCCGTTGGCTGCAATTTTATACTTGTGATTTTACTTTATAAAGTCAAACACTGACTTAACACTGTGGATATGATGCGTGCATTTTTAACAGATGGATTCAGCAATTTCCTTTAGGAAACTGGAAGGAAAATGTCTTTATTTCTATCTCATGCCAGCAGCCCCAAGTAATTTTTAGAATGCTTGTTTTATTTCATATTAGCAGAATGTTCCTGATGTCCCGCTGTCTATTAAAGAAATTCAACGAAGAGGCACCCTCCTTCCTTCTTTCCATCTTTCCTTTACCAGGAAGGCAGTTTGCACCTTCCTGTGTGTACAATTTGTTGTGTGTCCATTAGAAACCTTTCTAGATGCAGCTGTAGATGTGTCGGTAGGAAAACATCTGTCTGTCTGTCATGGAAACACAGGAAACTGTTCTCCCTCGCTTCACTAGAGCGAGGCAGCGAGTCCCCACCGTCAGCCTGTGATCATCCCCAATGCTTGGCAATGGTGCTTGCAAAATAAATACTGGTTCGTTGGTTGAATGAATGAGGGAAGGACTTAATGTGTGAGACAGAAGAATTAGAACCGCTGGAACTTTGGACCCAAGAAATGCGTCGTGTGCGTCTCCTTCAGTCTCAGCACTCAGTGAACTCACTCGAGCAGGGATTTTTTTATTTTTTATTTTTAAATGACAAGTTATAAAATTAGATTTTTTTCTTTCCAGAGCAAACATCCACATTCCACTTCTACCTGGACTGAAAGACTCTCATTGAACACTTGGTACTGGCAGCCCTGAGGATGCCGGGTCTGGAGCGTGGCTGACCGTGTTTCGCGGGGCTCTCTTGCTCTCACTGGCTGTCATTTGTATGTCGCAGCCCAGTTAGTGGCTAGCATGCCACCATCTTGTGTTTCTTTTCTAGTGCATTATCACTAAACAGTCTCTCTTGTGAAAGACGGTGGTCCAATTTGCATAATGACTCGTACACAGCCTTTTATTATTCTGTTTCCTGTGCAGAAGTCTCCCCACACTATAAGTGGGTGGAAAACATGCTCTAGCATGCTCTAGAAGTGCAGTCAGCACCCACGCCTTCTCCATTCACATCAGACTTCATTATGTAACTTGTTACAGGAATGACAGCGGCGACCGTCGTTTCGTGGGTGCTGGCTGTCTGCCAGGCACTCCTGGGGGCTGTCTGTGCAGCTCCATTGCACAAGGCAGATGGTCAGCTGCACAGACCGTGCACCAGGCTGGTGCGTGCAGCTGGCATCATCGGGGTGCAGCTGGCGTCATTGGGGTGCAGCCTGGGCCGAGGGTGGGACCGTCTGACTCTCAAGTCCTGGCTTTCCTCCTCATGCTGCTGTTTATTCAAATGCAAAACACTTCATATTTCTCAATGAGAGTTCAAAGAACATCATTTATTAAAAAGAAAAATCTGTATTTCCCCAGAAGACTAACAGCTCTGCCTGTGGGGAGGTCCTTCAACACCTGCTCCTTGGAGGAAAGAGCTGGCCCTGTCCACACCCACCACCTGCAGGGGGCCGCCCTTCCCCCATGTCCCACGGGGACTGCAGTGTTGTGCTGGCTTAGGGCAGACCAATGCTTATGCATCCATTTACCATGAACTTCTGACAAAAACACCTTCTGCTTATTATACTGGGTTTATCATATGAGCCTCCACTTTTTTCTCACCAGCAAATTACAGGTAATAGGTAATAATGCATGTGTGCTTGCATGTTATATTGGCATGTCTGTCTAACAAGGGAGGCTCAGCAGAAGCACTCCAGATTTTCCTGTTTAACTTCTCCTTCAAATTAACCCTGAATTCCTCAATTGAGAGGACTGACAGAAAAAGGGTGAGATTTTCTGTTTCTTACCTTAGGTTGAATTAGAACCAGCGAGAGGCAGATGGTTCCACTAGGATGGTCATTTCAATTTCATGTATGTTGTACTTATGCCCTTTTTTCCATTCATTAAGAATAAAAGCTATGTTAACAATTAAATGATAATGTTATTGAGACAGGTGGGTAAGCGGGAGGTGAGGAACCCAGTGGGAGGACGGGCCTGTGGGAGGCGGGAGGAGCCCGGCGATCTGTTGCCTGCTGCTGGAAGTGCCTCGCCCTGGGTTCCGGGGGCTTGTGTAACTTGGTCCCTCTGCCAACCCTCTGCTCTTCCCAGGCAGAGCGGGTGCTCTGGTCTCCCGGGTGCTATGTCTCCCAGGTCATAGCACGGGTCACTCAGCTGTCAGCCTGTAACTTGGTCCCTCTGCCAACCCTCTGCTCTTCCCAGGCAGAGCGGGTGCTCTGGTCTCCTGGGTGCTATGTCTCCCGGGTCATAGCACGGGTCACTCAGCTGTCAGCCCCCCTACCAAGTTCCCAGACTGCGTCTCAGTCGTCCCCTGCTCTGGAGCATGGGAGGGTCACTGCATGCTGACAGAGCTGCAAATAGATCCACGGAGAGGCCGAGAGCTGCCCACCTCCTGCCCTGCTTTGAAGCCTGCTACTTGGCTTTGGTGGCTGTCTCTGCTAGATGTAGAGATGAGTCCCCAGACCCTGCTCTGGAGGGTGCACTGCAGGGACCATAGAGCTCGGGGCTCAGGCAGCCTTGGCTCTTAGGACTGCCTTAGGTGAGGTGGGTCACTAATGGTGACTCAGCCTTGGCCCTGAAGGCCAGTGTAGAGCACTCCGAGAGATGACACTTGCTCCAGAGCTCCGCGAGAGTTGGCCAAAGTTTTGCTGCAGTTCAACTTCTTTCTCTGTCCAGTCTTGCTTCCCTCCTCTTCCGCTACCACGTAAGGTTCTTGCATGGCAGATACCCTTGTGGGATGATGCATATTATAGTTAGATTTTTGCATTCTTATTTCTCCCCATGTTCTAAGCTCCCTGGGCCAGGGTCCGCCTTTTATTCTCATCTGCGTTCTGACGGTGTCTCCTGGGGCATTTTCTGCAGGTGCCCAAGAGCTACTTGTTGAAGCCCCAGGAAACAAGACTCTAGGAGCAGATGCTGCTGAGCACCGGCTGTGAGCTCCTGCGGCCCTTCTTAGTCCTGTTGTCCCTGCTCTCTGATGTAGGTAGGTTCAAAGTGAGCCTTGATTTACCGAGGATCAAACCAAGACTCAGAGTGACTGAGTAACTTCCCCAAAGACACACAGCAGGTAAATGGTGCTGGAGTTTGAATTTCAGTCATTTTGACACCAACACACATACTCAAAACTACCAGACTATTCCTTGGCATGTGTAGTGCATTGAATTCTGTCTCCCCAAAACTCCTTTGAAGCTTGAATTGTGTCCCCCAAGTTTTATGTATTAGAAACTTAGCCCCCACTGTGACTGTTAAGAGGGTGGGAAACCCTATTATGGTAATTAAAAGGTGGAGCCTTGAAGAGGTGATTGGATTGTAAGACTGTGCTGTAGTGAATGGATTAAAAATGGTGGTCAGGGGCGTGGTTCTGAGGGTTTTAAGAGAAGAGAGAGGAGACTGTCTCTTTCTCTCTCTCTCTCTCTGCCCTCTTTCTGCCCTCTGTCTGTCCTCTCTGCTTCCACCATCTTGCAATGTGAGACTCCTGGGTCACTGTCACCATCACCAGATAGACTTTGGACTTCCCAGCCTCAGAAACTGTAAGCAATAAATTTCATTTTTCTTTATAAATCACCCAGTTCTGTGTATTCTGTTATGGTAACATAAATGGACTAATACAGCATGGCATCAAATCTCTAACGTGTGAACTAAGAGTCACAGTACAGCCGACTTGTCCTGAATGTGTGCATCATATGAAGCAGTAGAAGTCTGAAACATTGAAGACTACTGAGGCAGCAAAGACGAAAATGCTTCTTTGAACAAAATAGTAAAATAGCAGTGTTCCTACTGCCACTTCAACTCCGAGTGCTCCTAGACATGACAGCCAAGCCAAGTTTGCTCAAATAAAGTTAAATTTTATTCGTGGTGCTTCAGGGGTTCAAAAAGGAAGTTTTCAAATTGGATTTCAAAAAGCAAAAAACAAAACAAAACAAAAAACAAAAAAACCCAAACAACATGTAAAAAAGAAAAACATGGTTGTTCTTTCTTCTGGACCATGGAAATAAAAATATAGAAATATATATGTGGGTTTCTACCTCCAGAAAACTCACCCTGGCATAACATAGCTGGCAAGAGTTCTTTGTCTTTGCTTTAAGAAACTCTAAGCTCAGTGAATAAATCAAAACAAGCAAAAAGAGCTCCTCACCTGTGTGTGTGTGTGTGTGTGTGTGGGGGGGTGCAGTTGTCCCCTCGGCGCCCCTGAAGCCACAGGCACATAAATAACCTCCAGG
>NW_007736750.1:13445-14861 GCF_000696425.1 Galeopterus variegatus
GGGGGGGTGCAGTTGTCCCCTCGGCGCCCCTGAAGCCACAGGCACATAAATAACCTCCAGGTGGGGACTCCTGAAAGACCAAATCCCAATGAGAGGGCACCTCCCTCGTCTTTGCTGTTTCCTCCACGTATGCTGAGTGTCCCCTGAAAGCTCATTGAAACTTGACCCCCACTGTGGCAGTGTTTAGAGGGTGGAAATCCTATTATGGTATTTGAAAGGCTGGGCCTTGAAGAGGTGATTAGATCGTGAGGACTGTGCCCTTGTGAATGGATTGGTCCATTCATGGAGTGGCGCGCGTGGTTCTGATGGCTTTAGAAGGAGGGCAAGTGAGGAGGTTAGTCTCTCTTGAACAATCCAGTTTCGCCATGTGACACCCTGCATTGCTGTAAAGCCATCACCAACGAGACCCTCACCAGCTGCATTCCCTGGACTTTAGGCTTCCAGCCTCCAAAACTGGAAGAACTAAATTTCATTTCTTATAAATTACCCAGTTTCAGGTCTTCTGCTTTAAGCAACAGAGACAGACTAATACAATAGCATTTTCAAGTTCTTTGGTGTTTCCAGGCAAACAATGCCAAAATTAACAGGGCTCAAACCCTCACAGTGAGGTGAGGTGCGCTCTTTGGGGACGTTCTGAAAAGGAGGGTTAAGGCAGCAAGTGGACGTGTGTCACAGTAACTCTGCAGTGTAGAGTGAAGTGGTATTGAGCCATCACCAGTGATCATGTCAAGGCTGGTCCATTCTGTTTTATCACATTTTCCAGCCACAGTGGTTGAGATGCCTTGTGAAGCAGCTAAGGCTAAATGTGATTTATAGGGACTAATATAATAGAACAAGAGGGCTCAGAGGCTGTTTTGCTCCACTGGATACGTAATAAACGTTCCCTTTTTTCAAAGGGCCCAAACCTCTATCTATACATGACAGAATACAGTGATTTCAAGAGAGCTGTTGCAGTCAGTCTATCAGGTAGCTAATATGCATTTTAAAAGTTTTCTAAATACGTACTCTTATAATAGATGGTACCTGACACAAATAAGTTCTGGTATAAAAGACCTTAAATACACTCCATAAATTTGATGTTTATATTTCAGCTTTGTGGATCCAGCCACGGGCGCATTGTGGTTACTTTGCATTGGGAAAATTGCCTTCCTGACACCTTGTTACTACCAAGCACACGCAGATGCGGTGCATGATGTGCTAGCTTATAATCTGCCTCCCCAGAACAACACGCCTGTCCTCCTGTGCCCGCACCTGCTGATTGGATCTTTTTATAAACCAAGACAGCATGCATCCAAATAGATCCTCCGTCAACATCCAGTTGTTCAATATGGAAATGTGTGCATGACCTTAGCACATCCAGAGGGCTGGCCAGGAAATGAGGAAAGGTTTTGACAGCTCTGGAAAGAAAATTAAATT
>NW_007736750.1:15715-18132 GCF_000696425.1 Galeopterus variegatus
CTATTATGTGCTTAGCCGTGCTGGATATCTGGAACACACACACACACACACACACACACACCTCCATAGGTTCAAAGGAGAGGGAAAGACAACCATAACAATTCACATGTGAAATATGTCCGCAGCATGGTGCTGACCCAGGGGAAAATGTGTGTTACTGTGTTTTCTAAGAGAGGCAGGATTTCAGGGAGGATGAATGCTGACCAGCATTCTGCGGGATGAATAGAAGTTCACGAGGAGGACCCAGGTGAGGAAGGATGGGGTGCCAGGCCAAGGGAGAGCCAAGCAGAAGCATAGAAAATCCAAGGGGCTGAAGTGGAGAGACAGGAGGTTTCTTGGAAACGCAGGGGCAGAGGCCAGATCTGGGGGCCTTCCAAATCAGGCTAAGTAGCTTGTCTCTGTGGACACAGAAAAAGATGGAAATGCTTGAGGAAGAAAAAAGGCATTGTAGAAAAATTGTAGAGAGCCAATTTATCATGGTGGGAGGGAAGAATTGACAGGGGATGGGGCCAAAAGCAGGGAGGGGGCTAAGGGTACTCCAAATGACAGAAGCCTTCCCAGGCCAGCCCCCACGCTTGGCTTTTCCTTTCCTGAGTCTTAGAGATCTGGGCACCAGTACCGTTCACTTGGCACATAAATACTGTTTCTCTCTTTTTCTTTATATACGGTGATGCCTTGCCTGCCCGGTTAGATCATAGTTATTGGTAGCAGCAAAGACAGCATCGAGTGTGAGTTCCTCGAGGTCAGGCTTTCATTGCTTTCTATTTATTTGTATGAAGTCCTACGTAGTTCTGTGGAAATAGGTTCTAAAAAATTTGTGGTTGAAACTAAAGTTCAGCTACTCTGGAAAGCTCCCCAGCAGGATGAAATAGTATGTCATCTTATTCCATAGCAAGAATTTCTGAAACATGTATGCTATTTGGAGATTTACATTTTATGAGTAGACATCAGTCACATCTGAAAAGAATGTACAACATAAACGTAACTGTAAACTATGGAAACCGTTAGGATTCCTATGAGAGGTGGGGATGCAGGGAGACATGTCCTTATATCCTTTTGTTTTGACATTTAAAACCAACTTTAAAGCCAATTTAAAACAAAGGTCTTTAAATATTTCTAATTTTACACTCAGTACAGATTTAAAAAAAATTCCAATGCCGTAAACTTCCATTTGCTGCATGAGCCGCAGCACGTGCCGCGAGTCTGGAGAAGACCTTGCCTGTCCTGGATGCTGTGTGCTTTCTCTCTCTCATGCTCTGCAATTTCTCATGCAGAAAATGTGTCATGAATTTGAGGTGCTAAAGCTGTTCACAAAGAACCAAGAGAATATAATTTGGTCCTGCCCACCAGGTGATGGAGGACTATGATGATGATGTATGTTTTGAAGAGGGTGCTTTGGAGTCAGAGCGTTGAGATCTGGTTCCGGGGCTGCACACTCTTTTTCAGTGTGGAGCTGAGGCTGGAGGACCCTGTCTGACCTCAACTCCATTGACACCATGTGCAGCATATGCGTGTTTCGCTGCCTTTTTATAAAGACAGTGCCACTGCGACCATTCCTGCTTTGGCCCTGGATCCCTTTCAGATGCTCCCTCACAGAACCTTCCAGTTGACTGTCGTGCCAGATCTTTAATTTTAGGTGAAACTTTTCTTCCTATCTCCAGAAGCTTTATTGTACTTTGTTCCCAGATATGTTCAGTTTTTAAAAAGAATTTCCCTGAGGAGCACCCCATACCTAGACACATTTCCTTTTCTCCAGGGGCCAACACGCTGGGAAACCTTAATCCGCTCCCAGGTAGGAGCTAAGAATTGCACTAATCCACTTTTAACACATTTCAATGTACCCTGGCACGAATGACCAAACTGTAGAATCCTGTTTCCTTGAGACCTGTCCTACAGAGTTCTTATCCCGTTGACAGGACGCTGTGTCCAGGCTTCGAGCCCCAAATCATGCACCTCTTTTCCTTACACTTGTTTGCAAAGGCTGTGTTCTCTGTGTACTTCGTGTGGTGTTCTTCCTTCCCTCTTCCAGCTGAGATAAATATTTCTCCACTCACTCCCATTATCTTTCTGACAGAGAAAGAGCAAAATGTATAGTCTGCTATTCACGAGAAAACGTGTCCTTTAACAAGAATGAAGTTTAGCAACCAAGTGGAAAATAGATAGAAATAAACACATTTAATCGTTGGATTTTCAAGGGAAAAATTAAAGCACGTTTCTCTACTGCTCTCTGTGCAAGCTGGAGCATGCTTTTCCTGAGCCTCAGTTTCCTCATCTATGAAATGGCCATAAAGATGCCTGCTCCATGGGGTTGCCATGAGAATGAGATAACCTAAACATGCTTAGCATGGTTCCTGGTGCCTAGTGAGGGCTTAATAAACGGTTGGTGTGATATGGAATTCTTTCAAGAGGGGGGAAAG
>NW_007736750.1:18933-20316 GCF_000696425.1 Galeopterus variegatus
TCCAAACCCATGGCGGGAGCACTGCTGCGCTCCCAGCGCCGCACTCTCCCGAGTGCGCCACCGGCTCGGCCCCCAAGGCAAAAGTTTTGAACATGTGCTTTGGTACAATCTTCACTAATGTCTACGAAACCCATGTGTGGGTACAACAGTGATTCAGGAACGCGGTGAGAGGTCCGTGTTGGAATCAGGCGCAGGGCTCGCCGAGAAGGCATGGGCCTCTGTTCTACCCCAGACCTGCTGATCAACCACAAAGTAACATAAACACCAATGTTTGAAAACCAGGGTAACCCAAGGACTGATTTAAAGAAAGTCATATTAAAATATTACTGTAAAACTTCCACCTCATTAAGTAGTATCCAATGAAGGGTTCTGCAGTGAGGTGCCTGAATCTCTTGCTGCCAACCCCCAGCTGGCATCAAGGCCCCAGGATGGAAGTGCAGCACTGTTATACCACGTGCCAGCTCAGAGTATTGGGGAGCACCAGGACTCTCTCCGATGGAGGATAAATGGCTTTGCCACTTATAAATGGCAAGGAATGTATTTACCATCTATATTTGGTATATTTCTACTTTTTTACACGTTGAATTTGTTGATGAGCAAGATACCATTGTCTTCTAGGTTTTGAGTTTTGGCTTAGATTTCCATGAACAGGAAGAAAGAGGCAAGGAATATAGCTTTCCTTTTTGGAAGGAAGGAAGGAAGGAAGGAAGGAAGGAAGGAAGGAAGGAAGGAACCTTCCTTTTTAAGGAAAATAGCTACTGGCTTTCAAGTGGAGTGAAATACAGAAGGCTTAAAAGACTGAGAGCCTATATAGTGTTGCTTTTCTTGTTTTAAAATTAATAAGGCCATTATAGAAAGTTTGGAAATTGCATAAAAATATGAAAGCTAAAATTTCACCATCCAAAAGATTACCACTGTTAAAATTTTCCTGGAGGGTGCCAATTTTTGCTGGAAGTTTTTTCTTCAGAACCTGAATAATATTTTCACTTGTTTATGGATCTGGTAAAGTGCAACTTTTTTTTCCAGGCCAACCACTAGAGTGTTCAGAACTCCCAACTTATAACTTACATGGCAGCTCAAATATGACCTTTTAGGACTTGTTGTTTAATGGACTTGAACCTATCTTGCATTCTTTATCTTTTGGCTCTTGCTGTGTGGACATGCTGGATCTGCTCTTCAGTCTGCCTGATTGACCTCTTCAATTTCAGCTGATGTGCAAACATGGGCTCCATGAAGCCAGATCTGGCTGTTTTGCAAAAGAAGCCGGAAATTTGGTTTTCATAAAATATCTCACTTCTAACGTATTGGCCAACTATGTAAATTTTGAAGTAAAATCACTGGGGATTTATAGCCCATATTTGGTCCCTGGTTTCTTTTTTTTTT
>NW_007736750.1:20328-22664 GCF_000696425.1 Galeopterus variegatus
GCGGAACAAGTCAGAGTTGGAGAAACTTAATTTCCTGCCATGTTCTTCCTGCTCTTATGACAAGCTTGGCTGGAAGGACTCTGGAGAGGGTGGATGGAAAGGAATATCCTGCGTAGCCATGATACTGATGACGACGTTGATGTGGATAATGGGAAAGTTCACCACTGTCTTTGAATTTGTTTTTGCCACGTACCACGCTAGGTTTTGCATCTATGGGGCCTAATCTTTATCATGACTCTGAGAGGCAGGTATTTTTTATCTCACTTTACAGGAGAAAACTGAGGTTCAAATCCATTTAAACTAATTTTTTTCTGAGGTCACATAGTTCTTAGTGACCGAATTGGAATTTGATACCTGGTATTTCTGCATGTAAAGGCCATGTCTGCAAGTAAAGGGAGTTAAAAAACTTGTAGCAGTATCAATCTCTTGATAGCTGAGGAAACCCAGACTGTCCTTGTGGCCTGCACCTAGCCCTAGACAGAGCAAGGCAATCGCAATCCAAGTGGCCGACTGTGATGTAAGAAACAGTGACGCTGGTGCAGTCTGCTTTGATGATATGTGAAACTGTTGTCTTTGGTGGATGAGCTGTTCAGTAACTGGTGACAGTCTCTAAATTATTCATTTGCATTTCCTAATCATAAGCGTTCATCTAAGAGTTCAGTTCACTGGGGTTAGTGCTTTTTCCAGGGTGAATTTCGTACACGAATTCTCTGATGACACGGCAATGGCAAGAGCCACAGGGGAAGGGCCTGCATCGTGGGAAGCAGTTTATTAGCAATGGTTACAAAATAAACAGCAAGAGGAGGCTGCCATTTAAACAAGCTGTGTGGTCCCAGCACAGGCATTTGCGGAAGTCAGACTTGTACTGTTCTTTATGTCCAGCTCTTTTCCTCTCCCTCACTCGAAGTCCACCCATAAAAGGCTAACACAACCACCCATAAATGTAGAGTTCTCCGCAGATGAACCGGGGCAGGGGGAGGGTGTTTAACTGGAACGTCTGTAAAGAGGATCACTATTGCGTGAGGCTTCCTCAGAGATGGAAAGACGTCCCGCCAGGGTCACCTCCAGGAGCAGTTTAGGAGGGTTTCGTTTTCTGTGGGCAGAGGCCAGACAGTGTGGCTTCCAGGATGTCACGCTTGTGTCGCAGGCAGTGCAGGCTGGGGGGCTCCGCCCTCAGATAACCTGCAGAGTGGGCCATGATATGTACTTGAGGGTGAGGGTGCTGAATCCCCAGCCTGACCTATGTCACTGCGTAGTAGGTGGTGGCCATTCTTACTTTATCGTGATAATGATATCACCCAAGCTCAACAAATGAAATTTGTAGTGTTAATTCATCTCAGGGACATCATAACGCTGATTCGCACTGGGGTGGGGCCCTGGGACTGACAGGAGAGGGGGTGGGCCCGGCTTTCACAGTCTGTTTTGGGGAAGGGGCTGACGTCCACAGATGGTTGCCTAGCAATCACTGCTGGGTGTCACCAATGTCCATTCGCCCCTTGCAACACAGCGTGGAGGAATCCAGAGTTTTACCCCAGAAACCAGCCCGGCTGCCCTGGAGCGGGAGTGCCCGTGGCTGGATGCGGGCGGTGGGCAGAGGAGGGTCGAGCCCCCATTGCGGCTGTGCCTTTACCCTCGTTCCCGCGCGCTGGAAAATGTGCGTTGACTCTCATTCGGCCATTTGGAAATTTACTTAACTGTGACATAAGCACGAAAGTATTTTGTCTGCCAGTGTCCGCTGCAACCCAGCACCCTCGCCTGGGACGATCCCCCCCAGGACGTGCGCTGTGCCCCGTGACAGGGGCGAGGAAGTCGGGGGTCTCCCTGCCCGCGTCGCCAGGGATGCGCGGGCTCGTGCGCCACTCCCGGCGTGGCCCCTCGGTCTCCGGTCCCGGGAAGCTGGAGTGCCTGCCGGGTGCACGCACACTGAGCCGGGGGAGAGGCGGCGCTCGCTCTCTGGATGAAGGAGTCGGCCTGCGGGAGTCTTGAACCTGTGTCCCGACCTCCTTCACGCCGGGCTGCAGCCCCTGCCGGAGCCGGACGGTCTCAGCAGCGCTGCCCGCAGAGAGGAGGACGGGCCGCTCCGAGTCTTCCCGAACCTTCCTCCCACGTGGGAGTGGGGTGGAAGAGATTTTGTAACACAAGTTGCCGTGTGGCCCTGGTCCAGTTTGCAGCTCGGTAGTCGGATGGAGATGAATGGAATGCACCAGAAGACGCAGGCCGGGGGCACGTGCACCTCTGCCACCGCACGCCCCTGTGCCACCGCACGCGCCTGTGCCACCGCACGCAGCTCTGCCACCGCACGCGCCTCTGCCACCCTACGCCCCTGTGCCACTGCA
>NW_007736750.1:24272-25127 GCF_000696425.1 Galeopterus variegatus
ACACACACACACACATATATGAGAACACAAGCACACACACATACGCACACCTATATATGGGCTGATCTAGGGACTATTTATGAGGGTACTTCAAAACGTTCATGGAAATATTAATATTATCTTTTAACTCTATTTTTCCACGAACTTTTCGAAGTAACCTTGTTTGTGTGTATATATATGTATTTCTATATGTCTATACATCAGAAAACACAGACTCACCCATTAAGGACTTGTGTTCTAAGCAGATGACAACTAAATTTACAGGAAACATTTATCTTCCTGGTGAAACTCCAGAGCAGTGTTATCACTGAATATTCAGAAAAGCTATCACAGGACTGCCCGCTTTAATTTTGTAATTGTTTTGTAGTGTTGGGCAAGAAATATTTCTTAACTCCCTGGGTTTATTTTGAGAATACAGAAGAATTCTTTTACTCTTCTAAATCCTTGGGATAATAACTCATGATAATTCCAAAATTTTGAACATTAAGTACTTTGAAATGTCCTGTCCAGGAGCTGTGCACGTCCACTGAAGACCCCGAGCATCAGAGCAGAGCCAGAGCTGCTAGGAGACAATCACGGGGAGAGGACACTGAGCGGTGCTCATCTGCGTGAGACCTCATTTGTATAGCTCTTTGCCAAAGTACCGGAAAGGATCAAGGATGTGTTCAACCTAGAAACATACTATTCAGGAAATCAGTAGTAAATTTGGAGAGTTAAATAGACCCCATTCATAATTAAAAAGGCAAATTACTATACTAATGAATTTCCTTCCTGGAAAGTGAAATCTGGTGATCTCACCCATCTGTTCCATCTCCCCTCATTTTGTTTCTGCTTCCTTTTTTTAAAAAAAAAAAA
>NW_007736750.1:26132-30309 GCF_000696425.1 Galeopterus variegatus
TTAAAAAAAATGAGAGAGTATTGGAATTCCATGGAACCTTGAGAAAAGCATGATGACAGGTCGAGTTCAACCTTTTTGAATCGTGAATACTTACTTCCACCTGAATCTGGGAAAACGTGCTGCTTTCCCATGTGTGGAGGCATGTTAGCACCCTTCCGGTCATGCCGGCGGGAAGTCTCGCTAGTCCCCTCGAGCTCCCGTAGAACATATGAAGTTCTAAGGGTTCCTATGTAACCCTTTGGCACAGTGGGCTCTTCCCAAGTCCTGCCGTGTAGCCACCATCCCACCAAAACCAGCCTCCTGAGCCCTCACCTATTTTGGCTTCTATTGTAAACCGTTCTCCTCATCTCCTCGTCTGTCCTTGTGTTCCAGGCTGTGGTCTGCAGCACACTAGGGAGATTCCCTGGCTTGCTTTTCCTGCACAGGTAATCCCTACAAGCCACAAGCATGCTCACCTGGCTGCCCAACAGGCAGCCGAACCGCCCGGTCCTCACGCAGTGCTGGGACTCCCTCACCCCTGAGCCCTTAGCACACGTTATAACTTTCATTTTAAAATATGAAACAGTGCAAGCATTCTCCACTCAAGCCTTATGACGCTCTGAACCTCTGTTTTCTCATCTGAAAAATGGAACTCATACCTCCTCTGTCTATCTCATAGGTCATTTAGGAATAACTTGAGATGAACTGCGGGGAAGAATTTTCCAAACAGCAGCAGTTGTACAAACATAAGGTGTTATCATTGCTTTGTTTTAGAAATCACAAGCCTGAGGCTGCTCACATAGTGTTTGCTGTGGAATCATATTAAAAAATTAAATTCAGGGCCAGCCCAGTGGCGCACTGGAGAGTGTGGCGCTTGGGAGCGCAGTGGCGCTCCCGCCGAGGGTTCGGATCCCATGTGGAGACCAGTTCCCGGGCCCAGTGGCGCACTGGAGAGTGCAGCGCTTGGGAGCGTGGCGGCGCTCCCGCCGAGGGTTCGGATCCCATGTGGAGACCAGTTCCCGCTCACTGGCTGAGCGCGGTGCGGGCGCAACACCGAGGGTTGCGATCCCGTTACCAGTCAGTAAAAAACGACAAAAAGGATAAGACAAAAAGGAAAAAAAAAATTAAATTCACATAACATTAATTCTCTAGATGAGTATTTTTTGTTCCAGAAGATAAATATCATAAGTTCAAGAATATCCCCTACCTATATTGTTTTAGGGCTCACAAAGAAGAGCACAGGGTAGAAATACCCTGATTCCCTAAAATGTTCAGAGAATGGTATATTCTAATACGCCTAATTTTTGATTGACTGGCTAGACAGAGAATCCTTATTTTAAAACTTCATTATTGAATATGTAAAGCTGATTTCCTTATTTCGGTAAGTATAACACATAACATAAATCACTAATGCTCCTTATCTTAGATAAAGCAATGCTTTATTTGAAAATATTAACTGCTTCTAGTATGGTTAGATTTAACTAAAAGATGTTGGTTAAAATCCACCAACGATGAGGTCTGAACTCTAATTGTTTATTACTTATTTTTAAGATGAAGTTTTTAATAATTCACAAATATTTTTATTTAGTAAACAGTGAGGACATATTTCAATGAAATGTCACAGATGACACTTTTTGTGATCCCCTTTTACCTTCCAATCTGAATAAGCAAAGTGCTCGTTTACGTTACAGAGAGTGCAGGCTCAGTTTGGTGAGGGGGTATGATCAATAGTGTTGCAAGGTCCATAAACTCATTCCAAAAATGAGTTCACTTAAACATTGATTAACTAAATCAGAGAAAAGAGGAATACTTTTTGTTTTGTTTTGGCTACTGGTTCAAATAAAGTAATTAAAGAATCCAATTTTGGAATAATTTTAGGTACTAGGTACTATAATTTTGAACCAGGCACTCCTAGATTTGAAGAACCTGATTTAAAATGACATAATAAAGTTTGGAGCAGGGTCAAATTCATAAATAGAGTCCATCAACAACAGCACTTTGTGATTTAATGTCTTTGTCATGGGCTTAATTTATATCCATACATTTGAAATGTAGGCTTTGTAATTTAGGTGGTAAATACTGGATGCGACTTAGCTCCTGCTTGTGATCTGCAATAGAAAGTGACGGAAGTTTGCAGAGGCACAACTGGTCGAATTAGAAGAAGTCTCAGAGGGAATCTGGTGTCACCTCCTAGCTGCAAAGGGCACACTAGGGAGCAGGGGGAGAGGCGCAGAAGTCATTGTTCATGGAGCAGTGACTGGGATGAACCTTGAGGGCAGCGTGTGGCTCGGTCCATAGAAGTCATGCCATAACTCTGAAAAATAAAGGAGAAAAAAGAAAAGGTTTCATTCAGTCCTGACAACAAGCTTGTGAGGTGGGTAAAGTGACCTCCTTTGATGACGAGGCCACTCATCCCCAGTGAGGTTAAGAACTTGCCTGAGGATTCCAGGGTCACCAACCCTTGCTGGAAACCAATTCTTTCAGCCTCTTCCTCTAGGGCTTCTTTCAGCTCACCAAATCCAGCTGTTAAGGAACTGCAAAGGCGAGTTTACTCGTCATAAAAGTGGAAGACAGCATGACACGACAGGTGGTGGGGAACAGTGGGAGAAAGTCAGGAGGAAATCTGCTTTCCTGTGTGCCAAGGTCAGAACCTGAAGTGTGCAAGTAGCTGTTACTGGAATCCTCGTGCACAAACCTGCACCCCACTGCGAGGGCCCGGGGGAGCATCTCACAGAGGTTCACGCTCAGTTGGTCATGTGGGGCCTTGATTTGGTCGTCAGTCCAGGCAAAGCCTTTTACTTCCCTTGCCAGTCGCAGACCCCCTTGGCCAGGTAACCTGGAGCCTTTGAAAGAGGATCCAAGTCTCCAGATCATTTTTATTTTTTAGGAGTTGGTTTTGGTGGGGAAAATTTTTGTAGGTTTGAAGGGTGATATAAAACGTGCAGCATAACAGCTAGCACGTTGTAATGTTGTAGTTATTCAGTAAATGTACGTTGGAGAACAAAATACGTATCACCAAACATTTTTTCTACGTAGACGGTTGCACTGGGCAAATGCACAACTGGTTGGCCACTGGATGTCACTGTTCACCCACCGACTGATCTGCAGTTCTCCATCCCGCCCCTCCTCCAAACTGGTCCGGACAAAAGCCTCTGGAAGCTGGTTCAGGTGCAGAGATTTTGAGCTTGTTTCTCATAATTAACCTGTTTTCTCTTGGGAAAAAGAGCGATCTCTTAAGTTATTCAATTTAGGATATTTTCTCCTTTCTGTAATTTAGATCCAAAGCTGATGCGTTTTCTTTTTCTTCTTTTATCCTCCCGAAGAAGTTTTCTTTTGCTAACACAAGCAAGGGTTTTTATTTTGCAATTCATCTTGAAGATGGGAACACTCGTGTGAACATGAGTTCACACAAGGCTGTGAGGTTTCGTACACAACTCTAACACAAAACAGTTGCAGGCGCTTGGAATGGATTCCTGTCGTGCCAGGCTCGGCGGATCACTGTTATTGCTGCAGTTACTATACCTGGAATCTAGGGGTCATTCTTACTCTCTGGTGCAGGGAAAAACATAGATTTGAATTCAGATGCCACTTCTGCAGTTTGTTATCTGTGTGGCCTTGAAGATGACACTCAACATCTCTGATCCTCAGGGTCCTTCTCCCTGGAACAGACTTGCGATCCTCTTCATGGGGCGTCTGGAAAGTACCAAGTTCACACTCAAAATTTCCTACATTGGACATCTTCCTTGGGCTCTCCCTTCAAGTCTGGGTTGATGGGATGAAGGATCTAAGGAGCATCACATTTCCTCTGCTCTTTCCTTTGTAACATAGGTCTAATATAATTTACCATGTCTTTACAATACAGCACAGTCTGGGTTGGGCCAAATAGCTGGAATTCCTAAGTCAGAACTTTACCCTGAAAGGACGTGATTGACTGACTCGTCCATATTTGTGCATTTCACTGCTGCAGCAAGAGGACCCAGAAAATGGCAATCATAACACTAGAATGTGCCTTAGGATTTATCCAGTTCAGCTCCTTTCTTGATGCATTTTACTTTCCACTACATTCTGTAGAGAGCTGCAAAACTTTGCAAATGGGACCTTTCTTAAAATTTCCCTGCTGTGTAAGAACAGTGATGTGAATGAAAAGACATGCACAAAACAAGAAGAGCCCCACCTGACAGTCCCTCTCCCGGCCTCC
>NW_007736750.1:30749-44689 GCF_000696425.1 Galeopterus variegatus
TTTTCCACTACATTCTGTAGAGAGCTGCAAAACTTTGCAAATGGGACCTTTCTTAAAATTTCCCTGCTGTGTAAGAACAGTGATTTGAATGAAAAGACATGCACAAAACAAGAAGAGCCCCACCTGACAGTCCCTCTCCCGGCCTCCCCACCCCACTCACGCCTCCCTTGCAAGGCCTGTGCCTGCTCCACACCATATGCTGGTGTCCTGGGCTTCAGAGGAAGGAGAAAAAGACCACCACTTAGGCTTCCTGAATTAAATGCATTCTGCACTGGTGGATAACGATAGCTACCATTAACCAAATCCTTTCTCTGTGCAAGGCCTGTGTTAAGTCTTTTATTTCCACAATTTCATTCAATCCTCACTGCAGTCCCAAGAGATACTCTGAGTTATTCCTTAATTTACAGGTGAGAAAACTGGGGCACAATGAGAGGTTGAATGGCTTGTGTAAAACCATTCACCTAGTTGTGTAGCAAGACTTGGGTTGAACTGCTGGTTTCTGACTCCCGAGCTTTTAACCACTCACCTACCGATCGGTATGTTGAGTTCAATGTTATAGTCTCTAATGGGGAAGGTTTTCAGTCAAGAACTAACTGTGGCTCATGGTGGAGGGCTTTGGAGCCACACAGAGCTAGACCTGAACGTTGGCTGCAAGAACTTGAGAATTTCACTCTGCATTTCTTTTGTTCCTCAAAGCGTTTCTTTAGCACCTGCTATTTGCTGGGCACTGTACTAGCTGAAGGGACTCTTCTCTTGCCCTGGCTTCATTAAGACCACAAATTTCCTCACCCCCACAAATTGGAATTAGACTTATTAGAACAACCTGATGGAGTTCAGCTACACTTACAAAAAATCAAAGACACAATAAAAATTGCCTGCTCAGTTTATAATTCTTCAACTAAAATCTCCGATGAGTGGCGGGCTAGGCATACTTGTGTTAGGGAAGCAGAGAGTGGTTTTCTACATGAATTAATACATATTCCAGAAGGAAATCCTACACATAGTTTTGAAGGCTTAGCACACGTCAAGGAAGAAAGATTGTAAATATCTGGGTCTGTTAGAAGTTGGGGGCTGCTGCCATTTGTAGCGGACACTGCATCAGGGAACGTTTTCCCTCTGTATTGATTGCCTGAGGGTTTCCATTAATATCGATTTGGGTAATGCCAATGGTGTTTACGCGGCTGAATATTCATCATCATGTCATTGGAAACATGTCAGTCTCTACTGAGGCGGGGGCAGCATGGGGATTTCAGGGGCTTAGGGATAAGCATCAGTGTGAACTTTCTGCTCGAGTCTTAATTGCTTCTTGGAGGCCACCAGACATCCAGTCACTCTTCTCTTTCCAGGAATTTTGCTCTTCTCTCAACTCTGCCATCTCATGAGACAGTCAGGAGGAGGAGGTGATTTTCATAAGGCTCAGGAGCTTGGCACACATGGTTCATATCCATATCAGAGCAGGGATGTGACCACCGAGGCCTCTAAACCTCTTGGCCCCAGTTTCTTCACATATAAAATGGGCAGGATCCTATTCTAACTACAAAATTTTATAATAAATGTGAAGCAAGCAGAACATTTGAAAGTTATATGGAGGTATGAGTGGACACAACATCACTTTTTGGAGAAAAAAACTTAGGAGTTGATATTGAATGGGTTGTTTATGACTACTTATAACTTTGTGATGTTGGCCAAATTGCCTCTTTCTGTGTTTCAGTAAAATTAATTTCATCTATAAAATAAGAATAATAATACCTGCCCCATAGAGTTACTGTATATAGAATATGCTACATAAAGGCACTTGGAACACAGTATGTATTCACATAATGGCAATTTCCTTCTCTCCTTCTTCCCACCCCCCTTATTAACTGATTGGTCTCTTGAAGAGGTGATTAAGGAACCTGAGCATGAATGGGAGTGTGGTTGCTATTTATACATCATTAATTCATTGGTCTTTAGGAAAGTCACTAATGCTGTTTTCCAAATCATTTGTCTATTCTCAATCTTAAATTATAATCTTATTTTCTCAATATAATTTGCTACATATGTTTGTTTATGTATTTTGACATAATGTGAAGGAATTACAAAATTTATTTTAAGCATTCGAGCATATAGCACTTTTCTTGCTCAGCAGTTTAAATTCAGATATTTGTTTTATTTGTATTTATTGCATTTATACTTTCAAAAAGAGCTTGAGGCTATTTTTAATGAATGCCAGTTAAACAATATAGTAAAAAAAGAGAGAAGAAGATATATGTATATATAGAGAGAGAGGGGGTGGGAGAGAGAGAGAAGGGGGGAGAGGGGGAGAGAGAGAGAGAGAGAGAGAAAGAGAGAGAGAGAGATAAACCAAATGAGAGAGAGGTGGTAATACCCCACCCACCAAGACCTGGAGATCAAAAGGTTACCTACCATTCGCAAACATTACGTTTTGCTTGAAGCTTCCTACCAGCGTGGGCAATACTGGGTAAAAAACAGTAGACAGGTTTTGAGTTTTTCATTGTCAGACAAAAACCGCCTAAGTATACTTCTCATGAAAGCCAGCTTTTTCCTGATTTAAATTCTAGCATGATTCTTTGCAGACTGATGAAAATAATGGCAACAGTGGTACTTTTGAAAAAATAAATAATCCAGTTAAAAAATGGGCAAAGGAGCAGAATAGACATTTCTCAAAGGAAGACATACAAATGGCCGATAGATGTATTAAAAAATGCTCAACATCACTAATCATCATGGAAATGCAATCAAAAACACTCTGAGATATCATCTCACCCAAGTTAGACTGGTTATTATCAAAAGACAGAGAATAAGAAATGCTGGTGAGGATATGGAGAAAGGGGAACCCTTCTGCACTGTTGGTGGGGTTGTGAATTAGTACAGCTATTATGGAAAACAGTATGGAGGTTTCTCAAACAACTACAGATAGAGCTACCATATGATCCAGCAATTGCACTGCTGGGTATATACCCAAAGGAATGGAAACCATCATGTTGAAGGGACACCTGCACTCCCATGTTTATAGTAGCTCTATGTACAATAGCCAAGAATTGGAACCAACCTAAATGTTCATTGGTGGACAACTGGATAAGGAAAACGTGGTATATATACACTATGGAATACTACTCTGCCATAAAAAAGAATGAAATTCTGCCATTTTCAGCAACATGGATGAACTTAGAGAAAATCACATTAAGTGAAATAAGCCAGGTACAGAAAGAGAAATACCATATGTCCTCACTCATAAGTGAGAGCTAAAAGATAAATAAAAAGAGAAACAAAGAAAGAAAGAGAGAAACAAAGAATGAAAGAAAAAAAGAAAAAAGAAACAAACACAATAATGTGTTGAACGTTCAGAAGGAGTGAACACAACTGTGATTACTGGAGAGGGGAAAGGGAGAAAGGGCGGGGGTCAGGGAGACACTGGTTAGTGGGCAGAAAGAATGAGTACATTAAGTAAGGACAAATATGCCCTCTACACTGATATGATCATCACCTATTGTACACAAATACTGACAGTCAACTCTGTACCCTGCAAATATGTATAATCAATTATGTTTCAATTAAAAAAATGAAGATCCAGAATCCAGCGTCATTGGGCCTCGCTTTAGCTGCAGAGAGCATTCCATGTAGAGGGGCGCAATGGAGGCTCATGACGGGGGGCTGCTGAGGGGCCAGAGCACTTTCTCTGCCTCGAGAGATGGGGCTTAGACACCTACACAGGTGGGAAGGTGGTTAGTACGCCATATACAGGTGGCCTGGTTTGTGTAGCCTATGAACACCTTCTAACCCCAATCTCACTTGCATGTTGGCCTGAGGTGCTTCATCCTGGTACAGGTAGAAGAGGAGGAAGTTTGGGTGCACTTACTTAGCTTCTAAAATGGGAACCTATATATGTCACCAGACATGCAAGTTATGCGATTCGCTTCCATTCAATTCAGTTCCGTGTTATTCGATTTCGATTAATTCAGCCAACCTCAGCAAGCACCTCCTACGTGAAGGAGGACACCAGGCTGGGCACCATGAGGAACGTGGGGTGGGCAAGGCTTGGTTCTTGTCCTGGAGGACACAACCTTCCGATTAAGGGAGAGGTGTGTGCACAGCTGCTTGCCGAAGAGGAGAGAAGAGACTGACTTTACAGAGAGCCAGGGGAGGTGCTGGGGAGGGGTGGAGAGGAGGCGGTGCCTCCGTGGAAATAGAAATGCCCCGCTTTCACTTACAGCGATGAGGACACGCTTCTGTGCCACGATCCCTTTCCTGTTACATAGGATTGTGGAGTTCCCAATTATGCCGTAGTTAAAAGAATATTTTTCCTGAGGGTTAATGTTTACATTTACAAATGTGTGTAGCTTACCCAACAGTTTAAATGGAGATTTTAATATATTCAATGAATTGTTTCCTCATTTGCATATTTTATCAATTCCCCATCATTCTGGGTTGTATTCAGTGTGGTAATTAGAAATTGAATTAAGGAGGATGGCGCATTTTTAATTTTTATTTCAGAATGCAAAATACTAGTTATTTATCTGCCATCTTATCAATGGTATGTTGTGTCAAGTGTGTGATCAGAGACGAGGAGATTTTTATATTGTATTTATACAATACAAGAATGGGGGTCTAGAGTTAACCCCCATGGAAGGGAATGTGGCAGTTGTGAAGGCCACCAGGACTGTGGCCTCTTGCTCGCGGCTGTGTTTCCTCGTTGTTCTCATGTATGTCGCCATTTCCCCATGTCTTGTCCCAGACGCAGAATCGCAGGCTTGATAAGTCAAATAGCTGTGCAGTGAGAAAGCTTTACTAAAAACACAAGGAGCAGCTGCCTGACAGCTTCACAGGCGGCCAGTTCCACTTGTGCAGAACACGAATCGAGGACGTGGTCTATTCTGTTGTAGCGGATGATACACTTGAGAAACGCTGAGGGGACCGCTTGTGAGACTGAATTACGCAGTGGCCCTCCCTCCTACCTCCCGTGGGTCATTATAGTCCTTGTGGCAGGCACACCTGACCAGTGCAGGTGGTGTCACTCACACCCACTGTCCCCATGATGAACAGTCTGCTGGCTGTGTGGCGGGGCGTTCAGAGGGCACCATCTTGTCCCGACCGTAGTGCTCCACTGCTGGCTGTCTCAGGATGTCCTTTCCTCTCTTCTTTACCTTCTCAACTGTCTTCCTGAAAGGAGCCAGGTGTTGCTGTTGGTTTTCTCTACAGGCAGGCCTAGCTCTTCAACAGTATCTGCTCTAACCAGCTTCTTTGCCAACATCTGCATCTCCTGAGCCTGGAACTGTGCCTGGCACATGGCAGGCAGTCAGTGTATCAGTCAGTGTGGTCTGCAGCGTGCTGCAGGAACAAACATCCCCTACACTCTGAGGTGTATTGCTTGATCTGGAACATCACCTGTCACCAGGGGAAGGGGAAGGTGAAACGGTGAATCCTGTATTCACTCTTCAGGGATCTGTCGAGAAGAAACACAAGCTATTTGTGTTCATATTTCATGGGTCAAAGTGCATCATGGCCACGTCTAACTTCAGAGGTAGGAAGCATGATCCTAAATTTCCAGAGGGGCAGAAATGAGCATATCAGAGAGCAGCACTGATTTCCAACACTCTCAGTATGTTTTTAAAGCTGAACTGGAGGTGCAAAATAATGTTTGCTGATAATTATGCTGATGCTTGACTCGTTCCTCCATCAGGCAAAGATATTGTTATCTAATTAGGTGAACGTCTCTTGATGTAAAAAAATAAGTCTCTGAAGACCTAGAAGACTTAAAACAACTTAGAGATTGTCTAGCCCCTTTTCATTTTAGCAGTGAGACCCCGGGACTTGCCCAGCACCTCTTCATTAGGTGACACCAAGCCTGGGACTGGCGTCTCTGCCTGCTGACCCCAGACGAGGCTTTTTGCCACTTCCCTTTTATACCTGCGGGAAAACAGTATAGATCTTATGCAGAGACCATTGGCAAAGTCTGTCTTAGCCTTCTCGGAGTAGCCGAGCACTAATTAGCTTCCACTAGAGGATGTCAGTCCTTGGGGTCTCCCTGTTCAGCCTGTATGTTATGAGGACTGAAGAAAATAATTCACACAAAGTGCCTTGGATGGTGCTGGAACACAGTTAGCATGAAATACCTATTGATTTATTATTATTCCTGCGATTGTTGTTTCAGCTATAATTGAATTCTGCAGCGAGGTCCCCTCTGGCCCTGCAGAGAACAGCAGAGGCCTGAGTGATACCTTCTCCGGGCAGTGCTCCCAGCTCAGGTTTTAGCCACCAGACAGGCCGTCATCCATCTCCTGCTGCGTCTGGGCTTTGGCCTCCCATGTTCTCCAGCAATGACACCCTTGAGTAGACAAGAAAAGAGGAGCTGCCACCGAGTGTGAGTACCACATACTGGCACCTGGAGGGTGTATTGGGAGGACAGAGGGGACAGAGAGAAGCCACAGCGAAGGTGAAGAGGGGCCTGGGAGCTGATTATAACAGTGGGCTCAGGGGCTCTGGTCTGAAGAGAAGGGCAATGAGTAAGGAAAAGAAAGACACGAAGGCGAGGAAAGCAGGGCACAGGCGCTGAGGGGCGGACACCTCCCTCCTGACGTGTTCAGGCCAGAGACGGGAGGCTCAGCAAGTACCTGGCTGGATAAGTGTGCTGTCCTGCTGTCTGGGGACTGGCCTGTCAGGGAGCTTCCCTATCTCTCAGTCAGGCTCTGATCTCCCTGAGAGGAGGCTCCTACTGAAAGAGAAACGGTACAATCCACAAAGGAAATGCGGGCTTCTGGACAGCAGGGGAGAGCTACGTGGGCAGTGACCGAAAGGCTCTGATCTAACAGCAGGGACAGCGCCCCCACACCCAGTGGTCAGGCTCAGTGTGTTTGTCTTTCTTCATGTCTTAATTATTTGAGTTTTTAATCATCATCCTCATCATCATAATAATGGAGATGCCAGTGAAAACAACAATAGCGACTAACATCTAATGAGCTCTTACCACTGCGAGTTTCATGCCCGTGATTGGGTTCCATTGCAGTGGTATCAGCTTAGGGGGGTTTTCATGAGGCTCAGGAAGGTCAAGCTGGTCGCCCGAGCTTTCATGTCTGCTAAATGGCATTACAGACCGTGACTCCAAACCACATCTCTCTGACTTCAAAGCCCATGCCAGGGAATGGAAAACCTTTGAATGCACATTAGCAACTCAGGATTACCAATTCCAAGGAATTCAGGGAATGGTTTGCAGACATTAACAACTCTTTGGCATGGAAGAGCTTGTAAACCTGGGCCATCTGAGCCCATCCAGAGTTCTTCCTATGTCCCTGCCACCCACAGCTTTAGGACAGTCCCATGGAGGGGGTGAAGAGACCCAAAGTGAGGGACACTGCATGCTTCCTGGTCCTTCATGTCTATAGCTGAGCCAGGTCTGATAAAGGCATGGGCAGCTGGGCACAGGGAAGGTCTCAAGAGAGCAGCTTTTGGGGTCCATGTGGAAGGGGAGAGAAGACACACAACCCCCGCCTATGGCAGTGTACGGGACTCAGCTTTGGCGATGGGGGACTGTGGGGTGGTGGTGTTTGTACACAGTCCGTCCTTGTATGTAAACCTCCTCTCCCTGCATGCCCACCCTCACAGGGGACGTGCCCAGTAGAGACCCACAGCCCTGTAAGGTGGGCTTATTCCCCCTCCTAGGGAAAGACGCCGAGTCTAAAGCAGCTTCCCAGGCTGCGCTGCTGATTCATTTGCTCAGCCAAGATTCGAGCCAGGTCCACATAAGGTGGGCTTATTCCCCCTCCTAGGGAAAGACGCCGAGTCTAAAGCAGCTTCCCAGGCTGTGCTGCTGATTCATTTGCTCAGCCAAGATTCGAGCCAGGTCCACGCGACTCTACGACATGAATGTTTGGTCCATTAGGGCTGTTATCTGTTATCTTCCTGCATATTTGCACCTCCAGAAGAAAGGGAAAAACAAAGACACGTAAGCATTTTTAAAAATCATGCTCTATTTTCCTCTCCCTGCTTCCCTTTCCAAGCTATGCCTGAAAAACGTGATGGAAGGAAAATTGAGACTTTCAGGTACCATGAAATCTTAAAATGGGGTTTGGGTACTTTGTGGGTTTGACTTATCTGTGCTGATCTTTGCATTAACACAGATAATCAACAGTTGTCTTTGGGACTGTTTATTGATCTGTCTATCTGAATACTTATCTGTCTATGCCCTGTAATGTGGGAGAGGGTCACAGTTCCTGAAACCGGGCTTGGTACTTCTATCCACAAAACACGCCTTACTGGTTTTGTGCTGTAGTGTCCTTTAATGGGTCATCTGGTGTCTGTGGGGACATTCTGTTTCACCTTTCTCTGACAGTCTTGAATGCTTCACGTTAAAAAGAAAATAAAAAGCATCGTACATAGTAATTTTCTACAGTCAAGAAAGACATGGGAGTGAAGAGCAGGGCTTTGAAGAGCAGACCTCACAAAATTTAGGGCAGATGAGAACGGTGAAGAGAAGCCTTTTCAAGCTGGGCCAACCTATTGACATTTTGTTTGCACAGCTCTGGCCACGGTTCTCCTGTGCTGAGGTTCCGTCCTGCAGGCCAGGACAGGCTGTCAGGTGAGCTGTGGGCTCAGGTAAATACAGCTGAGGCTGTGCCTCTTCCCCTGGCTTAAATGTTTACCCAAAAGAGAAAAAAATAGCCTGAGATTTCACTGTGTGACCACCAGGTTCTTGTTTCTTTTCTAGATGGTTTCCTCATTACGTCACTTTCCCCTGAATGTTCTGGAGGTTTGGGCTCTGACGTTAGATTATAGAGATCAAAGTTGTACGTATTTCTTACCAGGCTGCGTGGGCAGAGAGGCCGGGGGGACAATAGGATGGGGCTGCTGTGAGTGTGAGAGGTGTGTGTGTGCTGTTTGTGTGTATAATGTGTGTGTGTGTATATGTGCCAGTATGGATGTGTGCAGTACGTGTACGTGTGTGCATGTGTGTACGGTGTGTATGTATGCATGTGGGGTGTGTGTATGTGTGTGTATGGTGCATATGTGTGGATATGAAAGAAGCTTCCTGTTCCGTTAACCCTGAAGCATCTGGGGTGGCACCCCACGCAGAAGTCAGGGCTTTGGAGCAGCACAGACTGGGACCCTGCAGCAAGGTGGGAGGGAAGTTTGCCTTTGCTCTCTGCTCCTCTGCGCTCCCCTGTGGGGTGAGTTCTAGGGCCGAGCCTGTCCTTCACCTTAAAGACAGGAGAGCATGGTGGTTAGGAGCCTGCATTCTGGGGAGATTGAGTCTCTCTGACTTGTGGAAATAACGACCACCCAAATGAAAACAGACAGAGACTGTTTATTCAGCGCTGGCTACAGCAAGGGAGTCACCGGCCTTGCTTGCGTTTGGCAGAGACTCCCAGGCAGGCAGAGGAGCAGGGCCTCTCCAGGGGATGGCGCAGCTCCAGGTGAGCCCTGGTGGAGGCTGTGGGCCTGGGGAGCCGGAGGCGGGGAACTGGAACCGGGCCTCCCCCGGGAGTGGGGAGGGGCATGTCTGTCTGTCTCTGGTTGGTCCTCAGTTAGATGTGGGGACAAGAATGGGGCTGCTGTGAGTTGTTCATCAAGGCCTGGCCATTTGGGGCCGACTGTTCCAGGGTCATAGTTGGGCTTCCTGGACTTGCCGCTGGGGATGTGGTCTGCCTTCTTGCAAGCGTGACTTACTGTGGAGGTGGCTGGTGTCCCGGGCTGTTGGCTGCAGGGTGTGGGGCAGAGCTTGGTTCTCACAGGTGGCCTGGCCATCATTAGTTTGTACATTCAGCCTCTCAGGTGCATCTGGGCTCCAACCCCCCTGTGGTGTGACCTTGGACAAGCTCCCTGACTGTCCCATGCCGAGGCTTTTCAGGAATAGAAGGACAATGATAGTGCCTGCCACAGAGGACAGCCCTGAGGACCGCATGGGACGGGCCAGGTGCAGCAAGGGTCAGTGTGTGGGGTGGTGAAAGCCCACCACGCCTCTGCTCTGTGCCACCACGTTAGCACGTGGTGACCTTTGTTTCCAGGACAAGGTGCCTTCTCCAAATGCTCCGCGTGGAATTAATTTTCGAATCACACATTCGGCAGCTCCAAGTCTCCCCTCAGAGGCTTCTCAGACATTCTCAGGATTACTTGTCCTGGCCAGGCCCCGGGTGATCCCCAAAGGGCCATGTGTCCCTGTTCTACCCAGGCACTGCTGCTGAGTTTGCCTGGATGCACTGGGGGCACTAGCGTCTGACCACGGTGTGCCTCGTCCTCGGCGCCAGGCTCCATGTGTGGTTCCTCTGGCGGATCGTTGACTGGTCCTTTGGGAGGATTTTGTGAGGCAGTTGTGGGGTCGAGCAAATAACAGGGCTTTGGAATCAGAAGATCTGCGTTAGAATCGGAGCTCAGTAGTTTGCTACTTAGGTAACCTTGGTCAAACTCCACTAAGCACGCATTTCTTCATCTTTAAAGAGGGAGCGGCACAGAGATAGCAGGGCTTGTCTCCTGGCTTAGATGGTATGTGGGCAGCTAGCGCACTGGTGGTGTAGTATTTTTTCTCTCTCTCCTTTCTCTTTTTCTCTTTCCCTTTGCTGTTAAAGTCACCCATTGTATTTAGCTTGGTGAACAACTTGTTTGTTCCTATGGCTGTTTCTCTCAGCATTCCACACCTGACAGAACAATTTGAGATGGTTTTATTGAGAAGTTTTCCTTCTGTCCTGCTTGTACAGTTTCCTAGATATCTATCCAGACAGAGACATAGATGTAGAGATATTGGTATGTCGTTTCTTATTCTGGGGAGAAGTCAAGGAGCCTCCTTTTTCTTGCAGGTAGGAGGGCTGACCAAGTTCTAAACTCCCAGTTGGAAATCTCTGTGTGTGAGTACCACACAGGATCCCTGGGACATCTGAGGAAACCTTGGCATTCTAAGTTCCGTCCCTAAAGAAGGATGCTCTCGGGCACCTGAGGGCAGAAATGTTGAATGTAAGATGTCCTCCTCATAAAGATAATAACTATAATTATAATCAAGCATGCACTATGGGCTGAGTTTTGCAGATAATGTTCCAATACCAGAGCCCAAGAGAATCTGCAGAGCCCCTAGGACATCATGCAGTTTCTGAAGAACTCCAGTGATGAACCATTTCATGAATCCCTATACTGAAGACAAGCCAGGTCAGGACACTCCAGGATAGCCCAGCACACAGCCATGTGTTTTCATTGCACGGAACCAAACATTGACTATTACCATTTGAGCTTCTGCCATAATTTGCTCAGCATTTTTCAATCAGGAAACATTTATTGAACCCTTCTCCGGTGGCCGGGGTACTGTGCTGAGCATGGGGCGGGGGCGGTGAAAAGATAAATAAAACAAGGTTGTCTTTGAAGTGTTCACATTCCAGAGGTGGAGGAGTGCTCTCAGTGGGACAGATCTCATTACAGAATATTACTTGTCTGAGATTATGTGTAAAACTACCCTGTGCAAATGGGGTGTGCATGTGTGCATGTGTGAGATAGATTAGATAGATGGATGATAGATACATAGATCGGTAGGTAGGTTGATAGATGGATGATAGGTCCATAGGGAGGCAGAAAGATGTGTGGTTGATAGATAGGAAGATAGGCAGGTAGGTTGATAGATAGGAAGATAGGTTGTTGGATAGACAGATCCATCAACAATTTTGAAAACAAAACACTGTTTGCATTATCAGGCGAGCTCTGATGACTTGCGAGCAGATGTTTAACTCAGCAAGTGCCTTATTTGTGTGGCTAACATCATGTTTGTAGTTCCTAAAGTGACTTACTGTTCATGTGCTGCCTTGGGTAGCAACTCTTAGGCTGTGCCTTAGAACTGATTGCAAGGCTTCTATTTTATTTAAACTCGTACATGAGAAACGTGTGGATCTTCTCTAGTCTTTTTAGTATTTCAATAATTCAAGAACCACCTTTCCTACAAAAGTATTCCCAAAACTTAAAGAGACAGAAGTAGTTCTGTGATTACAGAAGAGCAGCAGAGATTAGAAAGAAGTGTGGATTGTGGCCCTTGAGAGTCTATAACTGGAAAAAACTTCCTGGAAAGTTATGTCCAATATAAATTGTATATACCCAGTCTTCATATTGAAGACAAACAAAACTTCCAAAAAAAGAAATGTTTATTAAGTTGAAAGTAATCAATGTCATACCTTTATTTTATTTATTTTTTCATAGCATGCACTTTATCTAGATAGCTCTTGTTTTAATCCTTTGGGCTTCCATGAACATGTCTCATGTTACTCAGTCAATCTATGTTTTCTGAGTTAAAAACCAAAGAAGTCAAATGTACTGCAATTCGGAGATGAAATGCTTCTTTCCCCCAGATAAAACTAATGCAACGTAGCAGGTTCTCTCCAGCAAAAACAAGTGAACATCATTTTTACTTAGTCACAACAAATAGACTTCTGCTGGAGCTGGTTTGAGTTCCACAAGATCTGAAAGCTCCTTACGTACCTACATCATGACCAGCAAGCAGCCCAATACATCTTAGAACCGTTGGAAAGAGACAAATAGAAAAAAATAAGAAAAAAGTTACAAAGGGTACCGAACGTCTGTGCATTTCCTTTCTGTCTTCAATCTAGCAGCCAGCATGTTTTTTTTAAAAAAAAATATTTATTTATTTTTAATTGGTTATGAATATTCATGAGATACAGAGCTGATTGTTACGCCTTGTGTCCAAGATGTGAAGGCCAGATCCATACTGGCAGCATGCCCATTACCACAAATTGTGTTTGTACCCTGTGTCCCCACCCAATTATCCCCAACCTCCCTCCCCCTCCCCCTTCCCCCCGACTCCACTTTCTATCTCAAGGTATGTTCTCTCCCTCTAGCAGCATGTTCTTGATCGAAAAGAAATATCATCTTCCAAGTTTCCGCATTGTCAAAGTACTTACAACTGCACTGCTGGGAATCTGGAATGCTACATTGGACATGGGGCAGAATTTTTTCATTCAAGCACTGTGAAAGGAGCTTGTGTACGGATCACCTGTGCCATTTGGAGTGTCTTCAGGCCTTGCCAGACATGCAAAAGAAAACGGCAAATCTATCTTTGGATAAGTCCAAAATCAACCAGAGGGCTGTATAATGTGAATAAAATGCTCAAAATAAAATGTTATTCTTCAGATTATGATAAATCCCACCTGTGAATTAAAGTTGGTTTTATCAGTTGGCTTAGGAACTCCTTGTCATGATTTTATCAGAATTTGGTAACTGATGGTACCTTGTGCTTTGCTTTAGATGCTTGGACACTTGGTCCTTAGTCTTGTGCATGTGCCTGGCAAGTGTGGACTGTCGTGGCTTGCACTTCGTGAAGTAATTTAACTGGTTTTACTGTCTTCCATTCTTTTCTGATTGCCTTCATATTAAATTTACTTTTTAGTTCATTTTATACTCATTACATGTATCTTTGGAAGCTGCTGTAACAATGTTTTATTTAAAATAGGGAAAAGAGAAAATAAATATAAGTACTTATTCTAATCACCTGGTTCTGTGTTTGCTCCTACACTTAAGAAGGAGAATATTCCAGAAGGGAACCAATGGACCTGATAGCACAGGTTCACTGTTTGGAGGCTTCTCATTTGCATGCATCTTCCTCTTTTCCTTCCAGATGGGTCACAGACAGCAGCCTGGAGCAGGACTTTGAGAATGTGAGAGTCAGCTTATGAGAAGCAGGATTTGAGGCCATTTCTTTGGGGACTTTTTAGAACCTCATGTACCAAAGAGCTCTTTTCTACTTCTCCAAAAGACAAAAAGGCAGCCACCTTATTCCCAGAGCCTGTGTTCATGCCCTCTGTCGTGTTCCATGCGGGAAACAGGAGGAAGATAGTACTTGCTCGTTGTCCTCTGTGTGCTGGCCGCTGTGCTGGGCTTTTTTGTGCGTGATCTCACTGAATCCTCCCAACCTTGCAGGGGAGGTTCCATTGCTCCTGTTTTGTAGATGAAAGAATGAAGGCCCA
>NW_007736750.1:44710-51267 GCF_000696425.1 Galeopterus variegatus
TCCCAACCTTGCAGGGGAGGTTCCATTGCTCCTGTTTTGTAGATGAAAGAATGAAGGCCCAGGCTGTTAAATAAATGGTACAAACTCCAGTTAGCTTCACTGTACACACTTTGTACCCTGCAACACTGTCCCAAGAGATGGTGTTTGCTATGTCCTGAGTGATTGTGTCCCCCCAGATTCCTATGTTAAAACCTGAAAATTCAAACGTTGAAATGTGATGGTGTTAGAAGGTAGGTCTTTTGGGAGGCAATCAGGTCATAAGGGCAGAGCCCTCATGACTGGGGTTAGTGCCATCATGAAAGAGGTCCCAGAGAGCTGCCTCAGTCCCTCCATGTCAAGAAGGTATCGTCTTTGAACCAGGAAACAGGCCTTTACCAGACACCGGACCTGCTGGCACCTCGATCTTAGACTTTCCAGCCTCCAGAGCTGGGAGAGATAAATTTCTGTTGTTTACAAGCCACCCAGTCTATGGTATGTTATAGCAGCCTCAATGGACTAAGACATCATTGCTCTTCCAGTGACAGTGGCTGACTCACAGGGAACAGGATCTGGGTTATATTTGACCACTAAGGTGAGGCAGTGGTAGGGGATTCAAATGAAGTCTGGGATTCAGACATACTCAGAGCTTGAGATGACTGATGTTACCTCCAGAACACTAGGCACTGGGGAGAGCCAGTGTAGAATGTCCCTGCTGTGACAATTACTACTACCTCGTCCACTGTGACTCCTAGCTGCAACAGCAATCATTTCCTACTACCAGACACAACAGCAATCATTTCCATTTAAATAGCTTTACTTTCATAAATGTTGTCTCATTAATTGTCACGGTAACATTGTAAGCCATTTAGGACAGGTGTTTATTATTTCTATTATGGTTTTTTCCCTTTCCCCCCAATTCTCCCTCCCTTCCTTTCATAAACATTTTCTGGGGTCAGCCATCATCCTAGGAGGCGAGGACTGGACACAATACTGAGGTCTTGAACAGAGAAGAGGAGATTTGGCTTGGATGCTGTTTGCAAATGCAGGTTGTCAGGGTCCATTCGTGGTTGGAATCCGTAGTAATGGGCACAGCAGTGAGGGTATCTCTGCTGGTTTTCAAGCCGAGCAGCAGATACAGGCTGAACCTCACAAGCATTCCCTCAGCTCTGTTGTGGCAGTTCTGCTGATACTTTCTTGGGAGAGGACATGAGGTCTGGATTTGGGGAAACCTTTGGCTCCAGCTGCAGAAGGCTCTGGTGGTTTCCACCCCTGCAGCAATAACCAGACGCATCTTCTCCTGGGGAATGAGGCAGGAGCAATTGTGTACCAGCTCTCCAGGTGGTGCCCCAGGTAATAGTCCCTCACAGGGAACTTTGCAATGCTACCCCCGACTCTACATTTCAAATCCAAGCAGGAAACGCCTGCTTTATATTTGCTGTTATGCTTAATGATTTGTAAAATCAATGACTGCACACATTGCTACTCTGCCAGACTGAGGTTGTGACTCCTGTCTTCTGTGTCTGACGCCTGACCCCGTTACCTTCCCTAGACCAAGTTATCTTGTCCCTCATTATTTCTGAAATCTGATCAGGAGCTGCCCAGGACAGTGGCAGCAGGCATTTCTGGTGACATCTATTGCTTTCCAGGTATGCAGCACTTGAGTCTGGCAGCAGGCATTTCTGGTGACATCTATTGCTTTCCAGGTATGCAGCACTTGAGTCCTTACCTCATACTTGAACATCAAGGAGGTCACTTAATTTTGATGACAGCCCTGTGGGGGACCCAGGGGAGGTTTTTATCTTCCCGCTTTTATAAATGAGCAAATTGAGGCTCAGAGAAAATTAAGTGGCCCTTACCTCATACTTGAACATCAAGGAGGTCACTTAATTTTGATGACAGCCCTGTGGGGGACGCAGGGGAGGTTTTTTATCTTCCCGCTTTTATAAATGAGCAAATTGAGGCTCAGAGAAAATTAAGTGGTGTGGCTAGACACTGGCAGAGCCAGGATGTGAAGCCAAGTCCTGAATCTTAGTGTACAGTGTCAGCATTGTGGACAGAGCAGGGGCCAAGCAGGCCTGGAGCTCAGAGCTGCGCGGACCTGCTTGTGTCTTACCAAGACCTCAGTTTGCATCCTAGCTATTCATGCAAACCTGTTAACCTCTCTGAGCTTCAGTTTGCTCCTTTGTGAGGTAGGACTGGTAAGACACTCCTGCAGGTGGGCTGCGTAGTCCAGTCTCACAGGCAGAGCATGGAAGAGAGATCAGCACAATGTAGCCTGACACATGCTAGTTCCCATCTCCTCCTGATCCTTATTTCTGGTACCTCACATACACAAAAGCTGAGTGAACAAGACACACATAGTGTTAGAATATTGAATCTATTTTTAAATTTACTCATGGGGATAGCAATTTTCAGAGAGAAAGTGACGGTTTTGAATTTGTCCCAGAAGTTGTCCAAATTCTAGAAAAGCCCAGATATATTCAGGACCACAAGTGGGTTTGCCCATGGCAGCGCAGGCTAGTGCCCCTCTTGCCTGTGGTTGTTTTCTGTGTGACCCTGTTTTGGACAGTGCCGTGTTGCAGTGAGGCTCCTGGCAGGCAGCAGCACTGACACGGCCCTTCTGCCTCGGCTTGGTCCCAGTTAAGTTCCCACCACCAATACCCATGTACCCACTTACCACCTCCTGAGCTGGTGGGTGGCATGGCGGAGCTTGCACAGATGGATCCATGTCCCACGGGCCCACGAAGCCTTTCCCTGGCTCTCCATTGGTCTTCCTCCTCCCCCTCGCCAGTGCAGAGGGAAAGAGGACAAGAGGGGCAGTGAGAAAGGTGCGGGCCTCCTGTGACCAGAGTAGTCATGTGACCCATGTGCGTGTGTGTGCAAGACAAGTTATTGCCAAAGGACTTGAAGAATAAAGATCCCAGGTGCCTTTTTTAAAGGGAGGTGCTTGCTTTGAGGAGCCATGCATATTTGGAATTGTCAGTCCTGGCAGATGTGTGGAAAACTCATCCTGACCTTATGGTTCATACCTGTGCTCACAGGGGAACACTGGCTAATAAGAGGTGGGCTGGTGCTTCAGGGTGAATGTGTTCTGCTAGCATAAGGTGGCTGGATGCTGCTGTCGAGCCTAAAGGCTTGCAATTTTGGGGTTTGAGGATCAAACTCATCACAATGTGCTTTTGTACTCAGACACCATTTAAGACCAAAGCTCATAGCTTTTGGATATTTTGAAATAATGGCATAATGATTCCAAGAATGGAAAATTAAGTGCATGGATTGGCTCATATCTATTAGGATACAAGGTAAGCTGGGGCTGCTGAGAAGGGAATTTAAGGAAGCGAAAGCCATATTTTTCCTTTGCCTACGAAATATCAACAACCTGTGTTGCTACAGGAGAATTTATTTGAGATGGATTATTGGAAGTGATGCCCTCAGTTCTTGGCCATGCAGTAGATGACACCAGAGATGGAGATTATAGGTGCTATTTCTTCAAAATTATCTCTTTAATTTGGAACTAAAGAATTAGAGTAATTAAATGTAAAAAATATAAAAAGTAGGCACATGTGAATTTGATCATGATAAAATAAGGGTGTGATTCTATTTAATTTGTTTTATTCAAAAAACATTTGTGGTACCCCTGTATGTGCCAGGTATTGTGTTAGGCACTCAGGGTATAAAAAGAGGGTCACAGGCATGACAATAGGAAGGAGTACTTATGAAATACTTAGAAATACTGAATTAAATATTGAATTTTTAATGAATATCTGAGCTCTCGGGATAAAGAAATGAAATATTCAAGGGTGAAAACAGGAGAGGACATTGAAAGCCAGAGAAGTAACACCTGAATTTGTGCCCACGAGTCTGGGGTAGTGGTGGGCGGGGCAGGGATTTCTGCCTGGTCTGTGGGGCCTTGGGCTGTAATCCCAGTTCAGGGAAAAGAAACAATGTCCTGAGCAGATGCATGGAGGGGAAATGGACTCATTACCTTTGAATACAGCCTCATGAAGGGTGAATTAAAAATGAACCCGCCATCCTTTATGAGAACATAAAAGTAAAGATTATGTCACAACCCAACCTCGAGGGAATCAAGTCAGGAAGGAAACACACACACACACGCACACACACACACACACGCACACACACAAACACAAGCTACAAAAGACTGGATAGTAGATCATACTACGGAATTTTTGTCAATTTTCTTAGGGGGCATAATATTGTGAAAATGTCCTTATTTTTAGCATTCATATGCAGAAGTATTTAGGGTTAAAGTGCTATGATGTCTGCAACTTAGCCCTAGAGGTTCAGCAAATATGTCCACATGCAGGTGCATGTACAGGTGAAACAATCATGGCAAAATGTTAATATCTGAATCCAGAGAGTAGGCAAATGTGTGATTATTATACTATCCTTCCCACTTTTCTGGATGTCTGAAAAGCTTTAAAAAAGAAAATTGGAAAATAAAGTATAATTGCTTTACTTAATCTAGGTTTGGGGATGAAATCAAATTCTCCTGAAATTTGGTAACCATAGGCCTATCCTCATGTAGATTTGAGGGTTGAATTTATTCTTTCTACATGATGGGAATCCCTGAGCTGACAGGTTAACACAGAAAGTAACTCAGGCTGGGGATGCGCCTGGGAAGCACAAGCTCCCTGGAGGCTCAGGTCCTCGACTTCGTGTGCACAGCACATCCCAGAGCAAGCCATGCACAGTGGGCTGACAACCCAAAATCACAAAACAGCAGAAACAAAACACCATGGGAAGAGGCAAATGTGAGAAAAAGCAGGATTTGACCCTTAAGGATGTTTAAAATAAAATAAGCATGTCAAAGAAGTCTTTGTAATTGTAATAAAACGTAACAGATGAACAAAACTCTATGAAAGTAGTATAGCAGACATGCAAAATAAACCACAGAACTTTCAGCAATAAAATACAAACTCACTGAAACAAAATGCTGATCAGATTGAGTAAAGTGAAATGAAGCGATGATCAGTGGCTGGAAATATGAGGCTGAGAAAATTATGCAGATCATGTCACAGAGCACAGAAGAGGTGGGAAGTATGAGAGGTTGGGAACCAAGGGACCAGGAAAGGCTCACATGCACATATAATGGGATTCCAAACAGAACAGGAGCAATGTGTACACAAGGAACCATGACCACCCAGACTCAATCATCCCAATGAGCCCAAAGCAGGAGGAAAAACCCATAAATCTGCATCTGGATGTATTATAATGAAACCAAAGAACGCCGAAGACAAAGGGACCATCTTACAGCAAAGAAAAGACAAGAACCACCAGTTGGAACGACAGCAGAGTGTCCACAAGAAAACAGCAGGAGACATGACACAGGAGAAGTTTTAAAAGTGCTAAAAGAAGGTGTCAGCTTAGAACTTTATACCTAGGTCAGCTATGATTAGTAAAGTACAAAAGTAAAATATTTTAGTCTACTTAGAAAATTTAAAATTTACCTAAAGCGAAACAAGAACAAATAGGCAATTTGAAGATACTTCTACCGTGAAAGCCATTGCCATAGTAGTTTAAATTTACTCCAACAACAAATTATCTCCCCTAAATGCCAAGCCTAATGGCTTTTATATGCAAGCTCCAGAAAATATTCAAGGAATTCAGCATCCCGTTTTTGAGAGTGCAGAGTAACAAGAAACGTGAACCAATTCGTTTTATGTGATCAGGGTGACTTTATATCAAAATCAGAGAACAGACAAATAATTATATACCAATCCTTATTATGAATATAGGCTGAAACATATTAAATAAAATATTAGCAAACCAAATTCAGAAATGTGTATAAAAGTATGTTTGAGCAAAGGTGGAATTATCATAGGAATGCAAAGAGTTTATAACTAGAAACATAACTCAGCACATTTGAATGATCAAAAGAGAAGAAAACATACATCACTTTAACAGATACAGAAGAGCATTTGGCATGTTGTACCTCATGATGGGAAGACTCAGTATTGGAAAGATGTTCACATTTATCTCAAACTCAAAGCCATTCTATTAAATGTTCCTTGAGGTTTTTCACTGAATGTGACAAGCTGACAAAGCAGCAAAGGGCCCAGAATATTGCTTCTGTTACTATGTTTGTGTCACAAACCATCCCAAAGTTAGCGGCATGACACCTCTATCTATTCACTGGACTGCGATCTGGGTGAGGCTTGGTGGGGACAGCTCGTCTGCACCTCCTTGGTGTCAGCTACAGGGCCGCCACCACTGGCTGGAATCCCCCAACGTCACTTTCATTCACACGCCTGGTGCCTGAGCTGCGAGGGTTAAAACTGCTGAGGGCTGCAGTAGGTCGGGCTCGCTGAGCATCCTCCCTCTGCAGGTAGTCTTTGCACACTATCAGGCGTGTGTCCCCGGAGAGCCAGGCAGAAACCGTATCCTTCCATGATGGCCTCAGAAGTCACAAAGGCATCTCTTCCACCCATTTCTGTTGGGTGAATCAGAGCCAAAGGACCCCACCTAGATTCGAGGGGAGAAAATGTACAGCCACCTGTTGGTGGGAGTAGAGTCAACAGCACGTGGAGTAGGATCTCGTGTGTGAGCAAGTGTGT
>NW_007736750.1:51797-60776 GCF_000696425.1 Galeopterus variegatus
AGAGCCAAAGGACCCCACCTAGATTCGAGGGGAGAAAATGTACAGCCACCTGTTGGTGGGAGGAGAGTCAACAGCACGTGGAGTAGGATCTCGTGTGTGAGCAAGTGTGTGTGTGTGTGTGTGTGTGTGTGTAAAGTATAACACGAGTATGCCATAAGTATTCAAGACCATTTGAAGAACAGACCCCATTGGATGATAGAGACAGAACAATAGAGATGTATGGCCTAGTGCACGGAAAGGAAATCAATAAATGGAACCGTATAGAGAGGTGTGAGATAGACCCCTCACGTAAGGAATCTTTTTTTTTTAAATGACCCCTGTGGAAATGTTGAGAAAAGAAAGCACTGTTAAATGACTAATGACTAGATACTAAGGATTAAGACATACTAGTTGTCCAAGCATGTGGAGAAAAAACAGGTATCACTACGTTTGACTAATAGTAATAATTACAGCTGACATTTAGGAAATATCTAGGACTTGCCAGGCATTTTGCATACGTTATCTGTGATTCTTATTAAATCCTTGAGGAACAGATTTTAAAGGTGAGAGGTTATGTAACCCACATTCAATCACAAGCCTGGTAAGTGACAGAGCCAGGATTTGAATCCAGATCTGTGTGACCAAACTTTTTGTGTTGTTTCTTCTCGGGATGCTGGTTCATGCCCCATAACTTCTCTTAGGTTGCTCCCTTTTCCTGAAACCTCTCTTTGATCTCAAGCACCTGCATCGACTCACTTAGCCACGTGACTCTCCACCCTTCGTGAAGCATGGGTTCAATCATCACACCCCTGAGGGAGTCGTTCTGACGCTGCCTTCTCCAGCAAAGAACATACACCCCCACCTCCATTCTTTCTGAAAGTGTTTGTCATCACATTTGTGACATGACTTGGCGGATAAAAAGGCAGGATTCACATGCTCTCTTCATCCCAAAGAAAACAAATATTTGTGAGAAATAGGATAAAACTGTCAAAAGTATAAAAATTTAGCTATGTAGATTTTATTTTTTAAAATTTCATTTTTTATTTATTTTATTTTTATTTTTATTTTTTTAAAATTTATTTTTTTTTAATTTTTTTTCTTTCTTAATTTTATTTTGTCGATATACAATGAGGTCGATCATTGTGGCCCATCACCGACACCCCCCTCCCTCCTCCCTCTCCCCCCTCCCACCCAACAATGTCCTTTCTGTAGCTATGTAAATTTTAAAACAGCAACAGCTGGTCTATCTGTTAAATAATGAAAAAGCTGTATTTGAAAAACCCAAGATTGAAATAAAGAACGAGGAAGGGTGGTAAGCACTTTAGTGTCACACGGCTTCAGGTGGCACCTGGACAGCACCATTGTACGAGGCTGTCTCTGTTCCCAGAGCCTCAGGAGAGAGCTCCCTTGGGTTAGCACCTGCTGGGTGCGATGCTGATCCTCATTCTGTCCGTCATTTGACAACTGGTGGCTGCTTATGGTTGCTTTCTTGGTAACTGTAATTATTTGAAAACAGTGTAGACTGAAGGCTCTGTTTTTATTCTCCAGCAATCCGCAGTGGTTTCAGCCCCATTCTCTACAGATTTGTCTTCTTTGTGTCCCAGAATTGCTTTTTCTCTGAATAATTCAAAATGTCAGAGAAATTGAAGAGGGACTGATGAGAAGACAGAACTTCATCTTCTCCTGCATTTCATGGAGCTATCACTCCCTATTGCCTCATGAATTTTATTATGGAGTTCACAGTAAGATTGTTCATTGCACTGAGACTGATTTTTTAAATGATGTGAGGTAGGGATTCAATTGCTTTTTCTTGCATGTATGTATGAGTGATTGTTCCGTTCCCTTTAGTCTGCAGTTCCAGCTCTGCCATAAATTGGGTTTTAATGCACTCATAGTTTTGTTCCTTGATTTTCTACTTTGTTTCATTGGCCTATGTTTTTCACTGCATCAAACCCACACTGTCTTAGTAACTATAGTCTTATAAGCATTGTTATGACTTAGGGCAATTCCCCTTGTCTCCTTGACCACTATAACCCTTGATCTTGGTCTTATAAGAGTTTAGCTATTTATGAGCCTTTATTTTTCCATGTACTGTTTGTAATTGGTTTTCAAGTTCTGCAAATGCCTACTGGAATTTTGATGGAGATTGCTATGAAGAGAGATCAATTGGGAAGATTTTATAATTTTACAATGTCAAGTTTTCCTATTCATGAACATGGATATTTCTCTCAATTTATTAGAATATATCACTTTTTAAAAGACACCATTCTTAATAGTCACAAATATACCATAAAAAGAAAAAGATGGCCAATGTCATGCAATGACATTTAATATTCTCCATAAAAATCTTAAACATCTTTTGTTAAGTTTTTTTCTTAGGTATTTTTGTTTTTATTGCTATGGAGAAGTGCAGGTTTATATTTTCTAATATTTAGTGCTGGTTGCAGAAATGCCACTGACTTTTGTATATTGATTTTTTGTCTAGCAAACTTGCGAGGCTCTGTTATTAATTCTAATAATTTAACTGTTGATTCTTTTGACCTATGTGCAATTTTTTTTCTTTCACATCCTTTTATATCTTTTTAGTTTTTTCTTTTCTTTTTTTGATCTGTGGATTTGTCATTGAAGGAATTTTTTTTTTTTTGTCCTTTTTGAGACCGGCCGCACTGTGCTCAGCCAGTGAGCGCACTGGCCATCCCTATATAGGATCCAAACCCGCGGCGGGAGCCCTGCTGCACTCCCAGCACCGCACTCTCCAGAGTGCTCCACGGGCTTGGCCCATTGAAGGAATTTTTTTTAATACCCTTTGTTAGATTCATCCTGGGTTTCCAATCATTTTTATCTTGAATGAATATTGCATTTTTATTGAATTATTTCATTGCATCTATTGGGATAATTATGTAATTTTTATCATTTATTCCATTATTTAATTAATTACATTAATAAATTTTCAAATGATAGATCACTGTTGCATTCTGAGATAAGCCCAATTTGGTCACAGTTTATTTTTTATTTTATTTTTATATATTTCAGGTTTAATTAAATTTTTCAAAAATTACTTTTACATCTCTTCATGAATAAGATTGGCTTGAAACTTTTAAAATACATACTATTATTTAGCTTTGGTATGAGGGTTTTGATGAATTCATGCATCAGGAAGTGCATTCTCTTGGCATAATATATATAAGTTAAGAATTATTTGTTCTCTTAATGTCTGTCAGATCTTGCTGGTAAGCTGTCAGATCTGCTGTGCTCTTTATGGGAAGATGTTTCATAATTAATTCAACTAATCTAGTAGGGTTATTCAGGTTTTTAAATTTATTTTTAAGTCATTTTTACTGTTACATTTTATTCTAGAAATTAGTCCCTATTGTATCTTTTCATTTTATGGCATAAAGTTGTATTTAGTATTATTTTTAGGCACTGCGGTATGGATATATACCCACTTTACTTGACTCTTCTCATTTTTTTTTAACTTTCCAGAAGTTTCCCAGTTTACTTAATCTTACAGAATTGGACTCTGGCAGTCTAGATTTCCTGCTGCGTGCTTGTTTTCTTGATCATTAATTTGTGCCCATCTATCTACTACTTTCTTTTCTTTTTTTATTGAAAAATAATTGATGAAACATATTTGTGGGGTACAGAGTTCAATATCAATGTCTGTGTACAATGTGTGATAATTTAAATCAGGATTACTCGCATGTCTATCATTTCAATATGTAACCATTTCTAGTGTCCATTAACAAGTTTGTTGGTAACCCCCCTCCCCCTCCTTTTCTACCTCTAGTAACCACAGTTATGTTCTCTCCTGGAAATTCAACACATTATTGTGCATGCATTTCCTTCCCTCCTTCCCTCTTTCCTCCTTTCCTTTCCCTCTCTCCCTCCCTCCCTCCCTTCCTTCCTTCCTTCCTTCCTTCCTTCCTTCCTTCCTTCCTCCCCTCCCCTCCCCTCCCTTCCCTTCCCCCCTTCCCTTCCCTTCCCTTCCCTTCCCTTCCCTTCCCTTCCCTTCCCTTCCCTTCCCTTCATTCCTTTCTTCCTTTAGCTCCCATGTATGAGTGAGGACATGAAGTATTTCTGTTTCTGTTCCTGGCTTATTTCACTTAACATAATTTTATCCAAGCTCATCCATGTAGTTGTGAATGGCAGAATTTCATTCTTTTTCATGGCTGAGTCATATTCCACTGTGTGTATACACCACATTTTTCTTATCCAGTCATCCAATGATAGACATTTAGGTTGGTTCAATATCTTGGCTATGGTAAATAGAGCTGTGATAAATATGGGAGTGCAGGAGGATTTCCATTCCTTTGTGTATATACCCAGTACTGGGATTGCTGGATAATATGGTAGTTCTATCTGTAGTTGCTTGAGAAACCTCCATACTGTTTTCCATAATGGCTGAACAAATTTATATCCCACCAACAGTGTTGGAAGATTTCCCTTTCTCCACATCCTCACCAGCATTTGTTATTTTCTGTCTTTTTGAAAATAGCCAGTCTAACTGGCTATGGTATCTCAATGTGGTTTTGATATGCATTTCCCTGCTGATTAGTGATGTTGAGCTATTTTTCATATACTTGGCCATTTGTATGTATTCTTTTGAGAAATGTCTATTCAATTCCTATGCCCATTTTTTGATTGGATTATTTATTTTTTTCATTGTTAAGTTGTTTGAGTTCCTTGTATATTCTGGATATTGATCCCTTATTGGATGCATAGTTTGAAAATACTTTCTCCCATTCTGTAGGTTGTCTTTTTCATTCTGTTGATTGTTTACTTTGCTGTGCAGAAAACTTTTAGTTTGATATAATCCCCTTTGCTCATTTTTCCTTTTGTTGCCTGTCCTTTTGAGGTCTTATTCATAATGTCTTTCCCTAGCCCTACATCCCAAAGTGTTTCCCCTGTTTTCTTCTAGGAATTTTATAGTATCAGGTCTTATATTTAAGTCTTTAATCCATTTTGAGTTGATTTTAGTATATGAAAAGATGAGTGGGTCTAGTTTCATTCTTCTACAGATGGATATCCAGTTTTCCCAGTTACCTTATTGAAGAGAGGCAGTCTTTTCCCCAATGTGTGTTCTTGGTGTCTTTGTCAAATATCAGTTGGCTGTAAGTATGTGGGTTGATTTCCGGTTTCTCTATTGTGTTCTACTGGTTCATATGCTTGTTTTATGCCAGTACCATGCTGTTTTGATTCCTATAGTCTTGTAGTATAATTTGAAGTCAGGTAGTGTAATACCTCCAGCTTTATTTTTTTTTGCTCAGGATTACTTTGGCTATTTGGAGTCTTGTGATCAACCTGAATGGGGAAAACTGAAGGCTTTTCCTTTAAGAGCAGGAATATGACAAAGATGCCCAATCTCACCACTCCCATTCCACATAGTATTGGAAATATTAGTTAGAGCAGTCAGGCAAGATAAAGAAATAAAGGGCATCCAAATTGGAAAAGACAAAGTCAAATTGTCCCTGTAAGCAGATGACATGATCCTATATATATAAAAACCTATAAACTCTACTAAAAACACTCCTAGAACTGATAAACAGATTTGGTAAAGTTGCAGGATAAAAAATCAATACACAAAAATCAGTAGCATTTTTATACACCAACAGCAAACAAGCAGAAAAAGATATCAAGAAAGCAAGACCATTTCCAATAGCTACCAAAAGAGGAAAATACCTAAAAATAAATTTAACCAACGAGGTAAAAGATCTCTAAAATGAAAACTACAAAACACTGCTGAAAGAAATTAAAGGAGATACCAAAAGATGGAAAGACATTACACGTTCATGGAATGGAAGAATTAACATTGTGAAAATGTTCATGCTACTCAAAGCGATCTACAGATTCAATGCAATCCTCATCAATAAAATACCAATAACTTTCTTCAGAGAAATATCTATTATTTTCTTCCTTCTGCTTTATTTAGTGTTTTTCTTGTCATTATGCTGTTCTCTTTTTAAACTTCCCAAGTAGGGTGGTTAGATAATTACTTCACAGTCTTCTTATTTTCTAAAAGAAGTATTTTCAAATGCACCATTTTATCAGCATACCACAAGTTTTGATATGTAGTATTTTTGTGAGGTTTAGTTCTAAATATTTTGTAATTCTTATTATGATTTATTCTTTAACTGTGATTTTATGAAAGTGTTTTTAAAAGAAAAATTTTAAGTATATAGGTATTGCTGTTGTTTGTCATTGATTTATAACCCAATTGTATTGTGATCAGAGACCATAATCCATAAAATATCAATCGTTTGACATTTAACAATTGCCCTGTGGTTTGTCATGTTTTTAATTTTTATAAATTAAATGTTCCATGTGTGCATTAGCAGAATATTCATTCTATAATTCTTGGGTAAATTTTTGTAATTTGTCCATTTAATCAATGTTGTTTATGAGTTGTTCAAGTGCTGTACAGTGTGGCCAACGGTCTTTATGTAAGAATGTGATTCCTATCAAGAGTTGAAGACATAAAAACACCTTTGACAGACTGCCTTAATGACTTACAATTGTCAGCAAAGATGTCCAGGAGTCTATGGGAAAATTTAAAATTTTTGAAGAGGATGTGATATAGCAGATGCTTAGTTTCCCTGGGCTCAGGTTTCAGGACATGCCTCTGGGTTTCCAGCCACCCCCTGAGGTCTCAGGTCCCCTACTCTGGGCTCTCCCCTGGAGGAAAGTTACGCTTGCCAGTTAGATCTATCCTCAGCACCAACACGGGGAAGATCAGACCACAAGAGGCTACCTTATGCAAATCCAATGGCTGGGCACGTTCAACAGAGAGCACAGAATATTCTTGAGTATGCCTGGTACATGTGACAGGATTTGACCAGTGAACATCCTCCAAGAAGAGACCAACTGAGCATGTGCAAGACTAATGTTGCATCACAGAGAATCAGTCCCTTAACTGAATATTCATTAGGTAAACTGTAAAAGCCAAATCCCAGCAGAAGGCAGGGTTGTTACTCACTTTCCTGAAGGCCACCCACGCTTTTCTGGCTGGCTGAGGTGTGTAGACTTTACGTTGTATCGAACTTACTGCCCACTCTCTTGAGCCAGCCCGCACTTTGTATGGAACTTTAAGTGTGTTTTTCTTGCTTTTGTGCTAGATTTGATGTGTGTACTGAACTCACTTTTGTGTTAAACCTGGTGTGGGCCCTGCTCAGTCCCTGGAGCTGTGCTGCACTGTCCGTGGAACCTGCATTTCTTATCTGTTACATGAAACTTGTTCTCACTTTCTGGGGTGACTCTGCCCTTGAATTCTTTCCTTTGGTGAAGTCAAGGAACTGGTAAGAGGACGGGGTGGGTTGAGGCCGACTCTCGGGCCCCTGGACCCTCCCTCTGACGTCAGATGAAGGGTAGCGTATTGATAACTTATACCTCTCTTGGGTCATTCTTTGGTAGAGTCTTCTCTTTATTCCTAATGTACTCAGATTTCAGAATCGCGTGCCATCTTGTATGTGCTCTCATTATTCTGGGCAATCTCTAGGTCCTCTCAATTAGCGCTTCATATTCTACATATCCGGAAAACTTTTATAATTTGTCTTAAAGTTTATCCCTTCTATTTTGTCAAAAATTGCATTCTGGAATTCCTATTATTCAGATGTTGCACATTTTAATTCTCTAATTTTCATGTTTTTGTTTCCTTATTTTCTATCTTTTTGATTTTTTGCTGTAGTTTTTTAGAGCACCCAAGACTTTTATCTTCTAACGCATCCCTTCAATTTAATTTGTCATTTTTCTTATCATCATTTTAATGTCCAATAACTCTTTTCCCTTCAATATTCCTTTGTGTAGTGTCCTGTCCTTGTTCTACCAGTGTAATATCTATTCTTATTTCCCTGACGATTGTTAATGGTATTTTTCTGAAGTCTTCTACCTACACAATCTCTGCTTCATAGAGACGGCTCCTTAATTTTTTTAAATTGTCTTGCACATTAGGTGCTTTCCTCACGTGTGAATTCGAAATGTCATATATTTAAAGGTGAAATAAGGACAGGCTGCTCGTTGGTGGGACTGTTTGCTGTGGTCCACTCACACTGAATGTTTCTTTGGGAAAGTCCAATGTCAGCTGAGAATGTAAATACAGAGTGTAAAATTCCACTGCATTTCCCTGTTTTCCAACTCTGTCCCCCGCTGTGCCCAGTCTCTTCCAGTATGGAGACCTGTGTTTCACCCTCTTTTGAGCACAGTAGGATCTGACTGCCTTTTAAACAGCTCTTCACCTGATCCTTTCGTTATTCTCACCTTCACCCCCACTTCAAAGTTACTTAGTGCCAAAGATTCCTGAGTATTAAGGGGTTTCTGAGAGGTGAAATTGAGTCATTTCTCAGTTTTTCCCCACTTCCAGCTTAAGAATCATCTTTTTAGGATCTTCTAAATCATCAGTCTGTTTTCTAGATACACAGTGTTGTTATGTGGTCTTCTCTTTGGTTGTCTTTGCTCTTGAGAGATTTGCCATGATAAGACAAACACAACAACAAAAACATTTCACTGCTGTTTCAGTGGAGTTTCAGAACAGAGCGGCTCTAAATGGACAATCTCTAAGTGGAAATCCAGTGTATCTTTTTCCATTATTTTATTCCAATCTTTTCATGCCCATGTATTTCACTGGCTTCTAGATAATTACCTTTATTATTGTGTTTTCTGATAATGTTGGTTTATTCTCATTGTGTTTATTTTAATTACTCATATTTGGATTTATTTTGATCATCTTCTTTTGTGCTTTCTGTTTATCCAGATTTTTCTTGATTCCTATTGTTTTCATCCCCAGGAAGCCACAGAATCTGTTTTCTCTCACTAGAGATTAATTTGCAACTTTTAAAATTTTGGGCCAGCCCGTGGCTCACTTGGGAGACTGTGGTGCTGATAACACCAAGGCCCCGGGTTTGGATCCTATATAGGGATGGCCGGTTTGCTCACTGGCTGAGCGTGGTGCCGACAACACCAAGTCAAGGGTTGAGATCCCCTTACTGGTCATCTTCAAAAAAAAAAAAT
>NW_007736751.1:0-21117 GCF_000696425.1 Galeopterus variegatus
AAAAAAAAAAAAAAAAAAAAAAAAAAAATCCTGATAGAAGACAATGGACGGAGACTCCCTCCCAGGCCCCAACACTGACTCACTGCATAAGCGCTGACATGACCTCAAGTCCCAGGGCCTCCAAAAAGGAATAAAGCCCTGGATATGCCCCCCCTGCAACTTTGACATCTTGCTCAAGGACAGCACAAAAAATAAGCTGGAGAGAGGAAGAGATTACCAGCATCCACAATTTAGAGTTCTAGAAGATTCTATAGGAATGAAAATGGGAAGAAGCTTCTACCTCCTCAACACTTGAGTGAGGACATTTGCCCCGCCAGAGACACTGGGTAGGCTCCCGAAGGTTAGAGACGGCACGGGGGTGGGGTGGGGTGTTACTGTGTAGGTTCTGAGACCCCACGAGGAAAGGTGGAGAATGGGCAGAATCATGCAAATCACAGAACTGCTGTTCTTTATCAAGAGATACATTACCATCCCGCGTTCTCCAGTAAGTTCCGCAAAATGGTGGGCGGCACTAAGCAGTTGTAATAGCCCATGCCAATATATGACCTCCAGATCTGGTTTTTGCTTGAGATGGCATGCAGAGTTGTAAGGATTTCATTTTCACCTGATAGTGGAAAGACAGAAATGTTACAGAGAGAATATGTCTCAGAAGAGAGCTGTAATTACAGTTTAAAAAAATGAATATTTATGTGAAAAGAACAGCTATATGGAAAATACAAGAATCATCGGTCCAACCAACACGAAGTACTATATGCAGAAATCTTAAAAAAAAAAAAAAAAAAAAAACCAAAAAAGGACTCAATTTCTCCTCAAGGTTGGCTTCTCATAACTTTTTTTTTTTTTTTTTTTAAAAAGATGACCGGTAAGGGGATCTTAACCCTTGACTTGGTGTTGTCAGCACCACGCTCAGCCAGTGAGCAAACCGGCCATCCCTATATGGGATCCGAACCCGGGGCCTTGGTGTTATCAGCACCGCACTCTCCCGAGTGAGCCACGGGCCGGCCCTTCTCATAACTTTTTTGACTCTTCTTTTCTGGCTCTTTGTTTGCCAAAATTGCCCAATTTTTTTTTTTTTTTTTTTTAAAGATGACCGGTAAGGGGATCTCAACCCTTGACTTGGTGTTGTCAGCACCATGCTCAGCCAATGAGCGAATCGGCCATCCATATATAGGATCCGAACCCGTGGCCTCGGTGTTATCAGCACCACACTCTCCCAAGTGAGCCACTGGCCGGCCCAAAATTGCCCAATTTTAACACTTGTCTTATTCCAGGTTTCTTCTGTTCCCTTTACATTTCTGTTGTATTTACTCTACATAAAAATTTTGTCTTACTTTCAGCAAAATATTAAATTTCCACTTTTTTTTTTTTTTTCTTATAAAGATGACCGGTAAAGGGATGTTAACCCTTGGCTTGGTGTTGTCAGCACCACGCTCTCCCAAGTGAGCTAACTGGCCATCCCTATATGGGATCCGAACCCGTGGCCTTGGTGTTATCAGCACCACACTCTCCCAAGTGAGCCATGGGCTGGCCCTGAATTTCCCCTTTTAAATTGCCTTATGCTCTCTGGAAGCAGGCAAGGTTTCAGTATTAAATAACACATAATCCACATTTTCTCTAAAATTGTCCTACTGAGTCAAACGTTTTTCCTTTGTGTCACTAAAAAGGGCTACTTATGGGCCGGCCTGTGGCTCACTCGGTAGAGTGCGGTGCTGATAACACCAAGGCCACGGGTTCGGATCCCATATAGGGATGGCTGGTTCGCTCACTGGGTGAGCGTGGTGCTGACAACACCAAGTCGAGGGTTAAGATCCCCTTACCGGCCATCTTTTAAAAAAAAAAAAAAAAAGGGCTACTTATAAAAGGCCCATCCCCCAACAATATAAAATATCAGTTGTAATAAAAGACCCACATGCCATTTTAACCAGCATTCCCATTAAGGCACTTAGGTAATTAAGTAAGAATTACAAAAGTTCTTAGATGCAGGTAAGACCCCATATTGGGGATCATTCATATAATAACATCAAAATAATAATAGCACCGACATTTATTGAGCACTTACTCTGCCAGGAACTGTACCAAATAGTTTCTGTGCAGCCTAGGAAACTGAGGCTTGAAGAGGCTCACTTGCCTGAGGTCACATGGCTTTATGTTAAAGGATTACTAATCCAGTCTCTCTAATTCCACATTCCAGACTTTAACCCATAGAGCAAGGTTGAGACCTGCTACATAAATAGCACTTATGGGCCGGCCCGTGGCTCACTCGGTAGAGTGCGGTGCTAATAACACCAAGGCCCCGGGTTCAGATCCCACATAGGGATGGCCAGTTCGCTCACTGGCTGAGCGTGGTGCTGACAACACCAAGTCAAGGGTTAAGATCCCCTTACCGGTCATCTTTTAAAAAAAATAATAATAATAAAAATAAATAGCACTTATACTGAAGGGTACTTTTTAGTTACAAATGACATTATGCGGTTATTTCTGTGTCCCTCTGCATATAGACAGATCATGCTACTCAACTTTAAACTGCAATTGAACTACTTAGGCAAATGTCTGGCTCCTTTAAGATCTTCTTAAGGAATCAGTCACTTAAACCCTGGAATTGATTGATTTTATTGTTACTATGTCAGAGAAAAATCTAGGTACTGCAAAATCTAAGACAGCCAGCTGGCTAGGAAGATGGTTCACATTGTTTTAACCCTACCGAACTCTATCTGGATATTACTCTCATTAATTATTCTTTATCTTTAATGAAACCATGTTCACCCTCCGCCCAGCTCTGACACACACATACCCCTCTCCCACTCCGCACACTTTCAAAGGAAATAAATTCACAAGTGATGTGTCACTTGGCCAGAGCAGATTACATAAAGAGAGGACAGTTCTGTAAGTATCAGTTTTATGAGTAAATATAATCTAACTGCCTGTGGAAGATGATCTTGTCTTCTTCCGAAGAAAGTCTGGGAAATAAGTGAAAGTACAATAAATCAACAACTAAGGAGATAGGCAAGGACAGCAAGCTTAAGAAAAACCATGCAAGATTTTTCCCAAGTAAATAAATAATAAATAAATATGCACACAAATATATAATAAATAATAAGATTATTTTCCCAAAATTTTATTTGAAAAAACTAATCTTCTTAGGGGCAGTGTGATTCAGAAGCCCAGTAGGAGGGAGATTAATTAGCAGTGCCTGGCAGGCAGGGCCAGCTTCAATTAAGATCCTGTGCAAGAGCGACAGGTTCACTGCTACACATTATGCCGTGAGAACAAAAGGTCCAGCTCTCCAATGAGAACAGTCTGTGAAGGGCTTTGTCAGATCAAGAGTTTAGTCTTTGCAAGTCACAGAGTATGTTCAAGCTAGAGAATAATATGATTCTTTCCACATTATAGAAAGATAATTCTATTAATGGTGGAGAGGTCACAGAAGGGAGACCCTGGACATAGGGAGATATGGTAAGAGGCCAGCACAACAGTCCAGCAGGGAGATGGGAAAGGGGAGTGTTCTGGGTTGAATTGTGTTCCCCAAAATGGCATGTTGAAATCCTAACCCTTGGTACCTGTAAATGTAATGTTATTTGGAAATAGGATCTTTCCAAAGATAAAGTTAAAATGAGATCAAACTGGCTTAGGGTCAGCTCTTATCCAATGATTGGTGTCCTTATAGGAAGAGGGGAATTTGGACACAGAGACAAGCACAAGGAGAATGCCATGTGATGATGGAAGCAGAGACTGGAGAGATGCATCTACAAGGTTACTTCAAAAAAATCACAGAAAGATCTGTTTTACCTTTTAATTCTTTTTTTGGCAGCTGGCCAGCATGGGGATCCAAACCCTTGGTGTTGGCATTACAAAACTGTGCTCTAACCAGCTGAGCCAGTCAGCCAGCCCATTTCCATGAAGTTTTTGAAGTACCCTTGTACAAGCCAAGGAATGCCAAGGATGGACAGCAACCACCAATAGCCAGGAGAAAGGCATGGAACAAATTCTCCTTCAGAGCCTCCAAAAAGGAACCAACCCTTCCAATACCTTGATTCTGGACTTCTAGCCTACAGAACTCGGAGACAATACGTTACTGTTGTTTTAAGACACCCGGTTTGTGGTAATAGATCATGACAGCCCTAGCAAATTAATAAAGGGAGCTGTATCAGCAGTTTTCAGGAGAGGCTGTGCTACCTTTGGGCCCTGCTGGCCAGTTAAACCATGCTCACAAGCTCAGGTGAACTCCAGCACTGGGCCAGACATTTTCCCATACGTTGTTTAGATCCTACTACTGAAAATAATCAACCCAGATAGTGCATACCAGTGTCTTTACTCAACAACCTTCTTGTCTACTGGCACAAGAGAGCAGGCACTACATTTCTGGAATGTGCTGAAAGTCTGTGCAGAGAGGAGCAGTAGCTTCCCCACAGCTCCTCAATGTGACCCGACCAGATGTCAGAGCCAATTATCCAGCCCAGCGGTCTGCGCAGGGCATGGCTCGCTCATGCTCATAGCCTGAGGTGGGAAAGGAAAGGCTGGTCTTGCTGCTGCTCTGCCACTGGCTGGAGCAACTCAATGGCTCGTTTCTAACTGGGTCCACACCTGGGGAAAAATAATATAAATGGTAGATGAGATAATTAGAAATAGCTAAGTAGAAATTGGTGGGACTCAACAGGATTATTTAGACCAGTAGTCTCATAGTTAGTCAAACTGTCAACATGATCCTCCAGTGCAGATGGTAGATGAGATAATTAGAAATAGCTAAGTAGAAATTGGTGGGACTCAAAAGGATTATTTAGACCAGTAGTCTCATAGTTAGTCAAACTGTCAACATGATCCTCCAGTGCAGAAACCTCTTTCCCCATTCCTCTGCCCTGAGAGAAGATTTGGAACCAGAGAGATAGGAATTTAGCTATTGTGCCGAGAGCCACAATTATGGTCCCTCCTTGGGTAAAGTCATCTGAAAAATTCAGTTCAAGGTTCAGGAGCAGATCATGGAGGTGACAGGAGCCATACAGCTCAGTGCTGGAATTTGAGAAGAGTCCCGAATTAAAACCAAACCCCAGATATCCTCCCTATGGGAACACAAGCTACCACCCTCTGCCTTTCTTGAACAAAAATCCACTCTCTTTCCCCATCTGGAGCTGCTCGAACATATTGCTTTGATTTTGCTTGTAGACCTTTAGAATTTCTCTTTTCTACTGTTTTATTTCCTGCTCCTGTGATAGTAACCCTCACTGTCTATGCTAATTCCAACCGCTAGGAAAGGTAGGGTTAAGGTTTCTATTATGGGTCTGTCACAGGCCATCTCCTGAGGAAGGAGTAAGATAGGTATGCAGGTCTCCCCAAGGGAAGGGGGAGGCTGGGATCCCTAGGGCACCACCCCAGTCCTGACAGTCAGCTCCTCCGCTCCACATTTCTCAGTCAAGAAGCTGAATTGGGGGCCGGCCCGTGGCTCACACAGGAGAGTGCAGTGCTGATAACACTAAGGCCATGGGTTCGGATCCCATGTAGGGATGGCTAGTTAGCTCCCTGGGTGAGCGTGGTGCTGACAACACCAAGTCAAGGGTTAAGATATCCTTACCGGTCATCTTTTAAAAAAAAAAACAAAAAAAAGAAGCTGAATTGAATGACGGTTTTGCAGGGCATAAACTGTGGCCTCTTTGTCCACTTGACAGAAGAAACCCAGGAACCAAGATGGCAACTGCCCCTTGGAAGCAGGCAGGACGTTGAGGCCTGAGGAGCCCACAAAATATTTATAAACTTTTCCCAACTTGGTGGGATAGGGCACAGACACTGTAGGATCAACAAGCCTTCCTTTCTGTGCTTGACTTTTTTCTATTATGATTTCCTTTGGTGATTAAAAGTTTTTCATTTTCCCCCTTAAAAAAATCAAAGTGTGGCAGGTGAGTTAATGGGAACCTCAGAAAGGGTAGCCACTCCAGGGGCACGAGGAGGCGGCTGCAGTGGGCCCAGTGCTGCCCCTCTGCTCCTAAGAACTTCCTTCTGGAGCTCTCTCAGCTAGGAACTTGTGTCTCAAGCTTGACCATTTATTTTTATGCTTCTGAGTCCTTATAATTAATTATTTTGTTATGCTAATTGGCCTTTTAAAAATTTCAAGTGTTTCATTCAAGTGTGAAATCATCAGTGCTACTATGGGGGATGCTGGTGTGTCCGGAGGCCCTAGACTCTCAACTAGAACGGTGGAGGATTCTGAATTTTCCTTTTGCAAGAAAACCTATTCTCTCATTCTTCCTACTCCAGAAGGGATAGAAAAGGTCAAGTCTCATTGTGAGAGAGCCTCGACAAGAGCCCAGTTCCTGTCTCCCTTCCTTCAGCTGCCTCCTGCCACCCAGGTCCCAGTCCTGCCCTGCCCCCATCTTTCAACAGCAGGATGAGAAGACACCATGCTGGACCAGCCAAGAACGCACTGGCACATTCCACCTCAGTTTACAGTCTCTAGATACAAATCAGCATCCCTCAGAGCAGCCACTGATGTCTCACACACTCGAATCCAACACCTGGAATTTTTTTAAAGGCCAATTAGTATAAATGAAGAACAAAATAAGTTAACTATAGATAAGAACCAGAAGCATAAAAATGGTCACACTTGAGACACAGAAGTTTCTAATTTTATCCATAGGTACAGTACTCTAGTCTCTCTTTTTTTTTTTTTAATAAAAGATGACCGGTAAGGGGATCTTAACCCTTGGCTTGGTGTTGTCAGCACCACGCTCAGCCAGTGAGCGAACCGGCCATCCCTATATGGGAACCCTTGGCTTGGTGTTGTCAGCACCACGCTCAGCCAGTGAGCGAACCGGCCATCCCTATATGGGAACCCTTGGCTTGGTGTTGTCAGCACCACGCTCAGCCAGTGAGCGAACCGGCCATCCCTATATGGGAACCCTTGGCTTGGTGTTGTCAGCACCACGCTCAGCCAGTGAGCGAACCGGCCATCCCTATATGGGATCCGAACCCGGGGCCTTGGTGTTATCAGCACCGCACTCTCCCGAGTGAGCCACGGGCCGGCCCAGTACTCTAGTCTCTAAAGGACCAGGCAAACTTCCCAAGCACCTGTGGACTCTGCCCCTGTCCATGGGGCTAATATGAATTTTCCCTGATTGGTCCTCAACATAGCCTGATCTTTATGCCCAATTTTACCTTCTGCTTAGAAAAAAGTGAATTAATAGAATGAACTGTCCCCTGGACACCAAGGTAATCGACACTCTTGAGCCATCAAGAGTAGGGTAGGTACCTACTCATGCTTCTGAAAGTATGAACGGTGGGAGAAGCTCATCATGACCAAGCTTCCCAGCCAGACATCAAGACAGTCTGTGACTTGATGGACAGAGAGTTAAGCTGTTTCTTACTGTGATAAAATCTCAGACCACAGGCTTCCTCTGCCACATAAAAAGTATTCCCCAAATTCACAGCTTATTGAATTTCTGAATTGTTTCAAATATTTGATCACTCGTTGCCATTTCCATACCCACTCATGAAATCTCACTTTGGCCAACTCTGCTGAAGAACAAACCCAATGTATTTAGGAGCCCAGAGTTTGTTACTTAGATATCATGATAGCAATTGCTGTAGATTGGATGACCCCTCTCCCCAACCTCATTGAGGCTTAATCCCCACTGTAACTGTTGAGGGTGAGGAAATTCTATTATGGTCATTGAAAGGTGGGGCCTTGAGGTGATTAGATTGTAGGACCATGCCATAGTGAGTGGATTAATAATGGTGTCAGGGGCATGGTTCTGAGGGCTTTAAAAGGAGAGTGCATGAGGAATTATCTCTCTTTCTGCTTCACCGTTTTCTGCCATGTGAAACTCCTGGGTCACTGTCACCACCACCAAAGCCTTCACGAGCTGTGTTCCTTAGACTGTGGACTTCCCAGCCTCCAAAACTGTAAGCAATAAATTTTATTTTCTTTATAAATTACCTAGTTCCAGATATCTTGTTATAAGCAACAGAAACAGACTAATACAGCAATGGATGGGGAGAAAAGCCCACAATCAGAGATCTACCAGCCGAACCTACCCGACATTGAACTTAGCAGAATTGGGTCTCTAAGCCCACGTTCAGACGCATGATCAGGTTTAAGTAAAACCCCAGTTAAAAAATAAATAAATAAAACTCCAAATCCTAAGCATAGAGTATCCACCACTGCACTTCTCTTCTCTCTTGGAAAAGAACTCTAGAGAAAACTGTGTGGGGGTCCATAATCCCCAAAGGGACAGCCTTTTCCCCCTACCCAGTAAGAGAAGCACTATAAAAAGGTGATTATGCCATCCAAATCTTGGGCAGCCCAGCCCTAGGAAGCTGTGGGGACAAAGGGAAGAGAGGAAAAAGACCAGATTTCCCCCAGAGCAAGCCTCACAGCAGTGCACATTCCTCAAGTGTTTCCTTTCAACTTGACAAAAACAGCTCGCTACTGTGCATAGGCCTAATTCCTATAACTATCTTCCTGAATGTGAACTACAATGAAACTAACCCAGGGACAATGAGAGAGAACGAGAAAAGGAGCATCCATTAAGAAAGACTTGGAGGCAAGCTGTCATTTTCCAGTTCCTTGCCTACAGCTCTGCAGGGCGGCCAGGTGCTGTGCGCTATTTTGCACTTCCAGCCATGAAGGAACTCAAGCAATCCTTCAGGAAACTAAGCAGTAGATTCTTTTCTTGCAGAATAAATGCTTGCTTCTGACCTTATCTATTCCTCTGCCTCAGAGCATTGCATAATGCCCTGGCCCTCATGTACCAAGGACAGAGTTCAGTGACCTCTTGGCACTGCTCCCTAAGAATTCGCAGGTGACGACTCGCACTGCTCCTGCTTCTCAGAATTCAGAATGAATGCCTCTCCTTACCTAGTTCCACCTAAGAGCTTTTCTAATAGCAACTCTCTTGCCACTTTCACTAAAAATCTCAAGAATTTTGCACCAACCACTACCCCAAATAAATGCCTTTTAACAGGACTAAGATGATTTAAATACTCAATGCATTGCTAAAGCTAGGTTTTAATTTCCCATATACGTAAATTTGCACATAACTGGAAAAATGTCATTGAAATGGACCGGCAGGCTGTATGAGTCAAGACACCTGCTATGCTAAACACACACATACACACCTTGTTCCCTATCCTTAATCCATTACACCAAACACAGCCCTATTGGGTTTTTTTTCCCCTCAATTATATGGATAAATGTATCTATTCTTTGCTTCTTTGACAGTCTAAAAATGCTATGCTTACGGTTCTACAGTGTACATATTATGCTATCATTTATATTTTAAAAAGAATAAATAGATATATGCATATGCTTACAAATTAACAGAACAGCTCTGAGATGATTCTTTGCTTCTTTGACAGTCTAAAAATGCTATGCTTACGGTTCTACAGTGTACATATTATGCTATCATTTATATTTAAAAAAGAATAAATAGATATATGCATATGCTTACAAATTAACAGAACAGCTCTGAGATGATTCACAAGAAATTGATGATAGATGTGGGAGGGAGTTTTGCTTTTCCCAGTATACCTTTTCATGCATTTGAGTTTTGGACAATGCGCCTATATTATTTATTCAAGAATTAAAATGTATGCCTAGAATGAAATCTTCCTTGTGAAATATAGGCGTGCAGACTCCTATCAGTCCCCACCACTGGAGGGCAATCCACAGGGTGTTTTCCGGGCAGCCCAGCCAGCAGCGCCTCGCACAGAGCAGTAGGTAGCCAGTGTCAGGGCCTCCCTCCCACTCCTTGCCCTCCATGCACTTGGCACAACACTAGGAAAAGGTCTCCAAGGAAATCATCACGGCTGAGAACCAATACACACATATTTGAATTTGCCCAGACAATGTCACCAGTTTGAGAAAGGCCTTTCTCTGCCAGAGGCTGAAGGGAAAAGCTGGGGCCAGAATGTGAGGACAGAGACCGCCTGGGCAGAGTTTTCTTGCCAACATGCAGATCCTTGGTTTCAAAACTGCACAGGGAACCATGGGATGGGGGTGTCAATCAAGATAAACAGCCATGAATGATAGCATATGTTAGAATTTTCTGATTTGTCTGAATGAAAGCCAGAATTTGGGTACAGATTCCATCCTAATGCTTAGCCTTTCCCTAACATCACCTAGTCATTTACAGCACCCACTTCCCTCCTCTATAACTGCCTGGCTTAATCCCACTTCCTCAGCCCATAAGCCCTACACCCTGTTATTTGTCAAATATCCTCTCTGGGCAGAGGAGGGTGTCACAGCCAAAGTCTGCTGATGATCACAGAATTTGTTCATTCCAGAGAGCCAAGCCAATCCATATGTTCTACATAGTGTAGAATGGAAACTGAATTGCAAGCCCTTGGAGACTAGCAGAGGGGCACCAGGTATCAGCATGTGGTCAGGGCAGCATCACACGGGGTTCCTACTCCCCTCCCCTAATACTGCCAGGCTCTTTCCTGTTTTTTTGCTCAGCCAAGGAATATTCCACCCCGCTCCTTCCTCGATGACCGTTGGGTTAGAGCTCTCCTCAGGACATCTGCACCTGCAATGAGCTGAGGTAGGTCCTAGCTGTGTCTCTGATGGCTCCATGGTCTCTTGTCTCTACATGGGTGAGCAGTCCCTGCAGCTCTTCCTGCTCACCTGAATGACACACAGCTTCAGGATCTACCAGCTGCAGGAAAACCAGGACAGCATCCACAGTGGGAGGCGGGGACGAGGGGCGCTGTGTCTGTTGTTTCATTTCTTGGACTTGGCTCATACTCTTCTCTGTGGGAGGACTCCTCCACAGCCTCTCTTTATTTAATCTATTTTTTTTTTTTTTTTTTTTGGCTGGCTGGTACAGAGATCTGAACCCTCAACCTTGGTGTTACAACATCGTGCTCTAACCAACTGAACTAACCAGCCAGCCCTCTATGAATGTTTTTAAAGAAAGGTACAGAGAAGCATTGCAATTCATAATATTTATGTGGAACACCAGTTGACCTATGTAATCAGGCCAAATGGTTAGTTTGAAATGAGAATCCATGGAAGTCCTGGAGTATTTGTTTTTCCTCTTTGCTACCCTGTGGATATATTGCTATGGCCTGCAGAGCAAGAACAAGAAGGGAAGGGTATGTTCTAAGAGTCCAAGTTAAACAACTTATCACGATTGGGGGAAAGATGATTTTTTATAGATCAAAGGAATAGGCATATGGAGAAATCTGCAGTCCAATCCAGAATCTTCCCAAGTAAATTATAATCTCTTTGTGAGCTGGGGTATAGTGGGTTTCCAGACAGGTGGATCAATGTGTTGCAAAGAAAATTCACCTGAACTCTCACATACAGCTTGGTCAATATTCCCAATAACTCACCCATCACAGAACCCATGATGACCAAACAACACACAAAGTGTTCTCACATTTGGTTCAAACAAACAGAACACAAAATGTTCTCACATTTGGTTCAACACACAAAGTGTTCTCACATTTGGTTCAACTTAAGAGCATGAGCCTCAGAGAAATTTATAGATGGAAATCTGCAGCTATTAAGAAAGTTCAGTGAAATAAAGCAGTGCCTACAATAATTTCAGAAATTTTATTTTCCTCATTGTTTAATCAATTAGTATGTTGATGATATAGGCATTGGTAATCCTTACTAAAATTCTCAGTTTGCATTTTTGTAAAAATAGACTAGGCTTACTAAGTAAAACAAACCTGGCAGTCAAAATGAGATCACAGTTCTTCAAGCACTGTATAACTGAGACTATTTGGTGGGGTGGAGAGAGAACATGAAGAATAGAAGTCAGAACACAGTCCTGCCCACAAGCAGCTCACAATCTGCCATCTCACACCTGCCCCAAAGCTCTTGAATGGATTCCCAGTAAGTGGATCAGCCCTCACTCCTGGTCTCCTGAGGCTGGTCACTGAGCCTCCAGGCACAATGTGGACAGGGCTGCCACACCTCTCTCCGAACCCACGTGACACCACACCTCTCTCCAAAACTCAGTTGACCTAAGCTGACAAGTGGACCTTGAAGTCTTTGGTGTTTGACTTCGCCAATCCTCAACCTCGGCTGAACCAATCACCTCATTTCTTGCTCCAGGTCACTAAATGCTGGTGGGATGAGGAGGTCCTAACTGACCTCACAAATTCATGCCTTTCAGTCTCAGCAGGTCCTCCGTACAGGTGGAACTAGGTTCCTCACCACCCAGATGTGCTCAATAGCTCTTCCAAAACTCTACTTTTCCCTAATGCTCAGTCTCACCCTTCCTGTCTCTCATGCAGAGACCCCCAGGCAGGCAGCCCCTCAACTCCTCCCACTTCAGAGGGTCCTTATGTCTCTATGTGGACTTCCCTCTTGTGCCTAAGAAAGGTCCAGAATATGACAGTGGGGTCCACAGCCCCCTGCCTGAAAATGTATCCCCTTGACTTGCTTCAACTTTTCCAAATGCATGTTCCACAAGCACCTCCAACCCAGTTCTACTCAAGCAGGACTCAATCTCTCTCTCCTCCAGGACCCTCTTCTTTTCACTATTCCCTCTGTGTTAATGACATCACCATCACCCCAAGAAACGCAGCCTAGGAGTTGACAGCCCCATCTGCTGCCCCTCTGGATCAACCACCATGTTTGTACCAAACATGGGACTCCTCCCATGAACAGCTTTGGCTCAAGGTCCCCCCTCTTGGCCTGACCAAAACTTTCTGAGCTCTGTGCTATGGTGTTAGAGTCTTTATGCCCAATCTTCCTTCCATCTCTCTCCCTTTCCACCAGGGTCAGAACTGCGTCAGTCTGAAGGTTCCCCTGCCTTCTCCTGCTCCCACCCCTGATAAATATCTTACATATCTAATACATATCTGGCACCTGCTTCTGGTGGACCTGAACTAATGCACATTTAACATCTCACATGTAAACTCTCCAACTGTCTCCCAGCTGTTTTCCCTGGCTCTGATCTCAGAGGCACTCTGCAAAACATAGGATAAATCCTATCACTTCCCTTTGTAATAATTTTTAACGCCTCCCCATTACTAAAAAAAACCCCCAAATCCCTTATGGCTCTGAGCCCTCCATTATGATCCCAGGCCTTGTTTTAATGCCCTTCTGTAACCTATTGTTCTACCCACATGGTCTATTCACCATCCCTCAAATAACCCCGTATTTCCACACTTGTATGTTGTACTCATACCATAACCTCAGCCAAANCCATTACTAAAAAAAACCCCCAAATCCCTTATGGCTCTGAGCCCTCCATTATGATCCCAGGCCTTGTTTTAATGCCCTTCTGTAACCTATTGTTCTACCCACATGGTCTATTCACCATCCCTCAAATAACCCCGTATTTCCACACTTGTATGTTGTACTCATACCATAACCTCAGCCAAAACATCCACCCTATTTGCAGACTCACAGAGCTATTCAATATCTATCTCCCTATCAGTTGTAACATACAGTCAGGACCATATCTTTATCATCTTTTACCTCCTGACTCTTGTACACCCAGTGCCTAAATAAAACAGTATCTTATATTCCATAGAAACCTCTCGATAAATGCAGAATGGAAGCAGATGGGGGAAGCTGTAGAAGCAAATTTGATAATAGTAGCTCAATAACTCAGTGGTAACAAAAGTGATAGGAAACACCAATTCAAAATCCAAAAAGCTGAGTAGTCTGGGGCATTTCATGTATGGGCAAATGGTGCTTTGTACCTTAACAGTCCTTAAGCATAACACTACATTTACAATATAGCATAATTGATTTCATTTTGATAGCACTGAGTATTTTTTACGTTACATAAAATTCATTCTGAAGAAAAACAATAAAATAAAATAAAATAAATTCTAATTTAAGAAAAAAGTATGTACAAATTTGAATGAATGTGGTAGTTTTTTTTTTTTTTGTCTTTTTTTTTTTGTCTTTTTTCCGTGTCATGGTCTATTCACCATCCCTCAAATAACCCCGTATTTCCACACTTGTATGTTGTACTCATACCATAACCTCAGCCAAAGCATCCACCCTATTTGCAGACTCACAGAGCTATTCAATATCTATCTCCCTATCAGTTGTAACATACAGTCGGGACCATATCTTTATCATCTTTTACCTCCTGACTCTTGTACACCCAGTGCCTAAATAAAACAGTATCTTATATTCCATAGAAACCTCTCGATAAATGCAGAATGGAAGCAGATGGGGGAAGCTGTAGAAGCAAATTTGATAATAGTAGCTCAATAACTCAGTGGTAACAAAAGTGATAGGAAACACCAATTCAAAATCCAAAAAGCTGAGTAGTCTGGGGCATTTCATGTATGGGCAAATGGTGCTTTGTACCTTAACAGTCCTTAAGCATAACACTACATTTACAATATAGCATAATTGATTTCATTTTGATAGCACTGAGTATTTTTTACGTTACATAAAATTCATTCTGAAGAAAAACAATAAAATAAAATAAAATAAATTCTAATTTAAGAAAAAAGTATGTACAAATTTGAATGAATGTGGTAGTTTTTAGCTGGCCCTGAATGTGGTAGTTTTAAAATACATATGCAGAGAATTTTTAGGGCAGTGAAGTCTACTCTGTATGACACTCTAATGATGGATACATGGCATTATAGTTGTTCAAACCCCTAAAATGTACAACGCCAAGAGGGAACACTAATGTAAACTACAGACTTTTGAAGATAATGATGTATTAATGTAGGTTTATCAATTGTAACAAATGTACTGTTCTAGAGGGGAATGTTAGTAGCGGGGGAGTCTATGCCTGTTTGAGGGCAGGGTTTATATGGTAAATCTCTGTATCTTCTGCTCAATTGCCATGAACTTAAAACTGCTCTAAAACTAAAGTCTATTTTTAAAAATTATATCTGCAAACTTGTTTACCTTCCTCAGTTAAAAGGGTGAAAACTAATTCCCCTTTCCCTGAATGCAGGCCAGACTTAGTGGCTGACTCTAATAGAATGTGGTATAAGTGATGCTGTGGGACTTCTGAAGCTGGGTCATAAAAAGGACAGCTTCTGCCTGTCTTTCTTTCTCTTTTGAATCACTGGCTCTGGAGGAATTCAGCTGCTGTGTTGTGAGGACACTCAAGCACCCTGTGGAGAGACCCATGTGAGGAACAACCAGCACCAATTTGCCAGCAATGTGAGTGAGCCACCTGGGAAGGGATCCCCCAGCCCTGGTTGAGCATCGACCAGCACGTGACTGCAACCTCACGACAGACTCCAAGTCAGAACCACCTGCTAATCTGCTCTGGAATGCTTAATCCAAAGAAACTATGAGGATAATAAATGTTTATTATTGTTTTAAGCCATCCCATTTTGCAGTAATTTCTTATGCAGCAAGAGATAATACAATGGCTTTTCCAAAAAAAAGAGTCAATTTAATAAATAATCCTATAGAAGTAACTGCCTTTATATAAAATATCTTTAATGATGTTATATTAATTCAAATGATCCTTTAACAAGAGGAAGACAAAAGGAAAGTTTTACATTTTCTTCTTCCCAATCGCATGACCTGTTTGGCCCCTCATCATCATATGTCTGTATGTTTGTATCTTTTGTGTGTCAAAAAATAAGAAAACCCAAAACAATGTTAATGCTCAAAATAATACTTTATAAAGACAGAAATTTCGGGCCGGCCCGGTGGCGCACTGCTACAGTGCGCCGCTTGGGAGCGCGGCGGCGCTCCCGCTGAGGGTTCAGATCCCACATACAGACCGGCTGCTCACTGGCTGAGCGAGGTGCGGGTGCAACACCGAGGGTTGCGATCCCGTTGCTGGTCCCGGTCCGGTATGGGCGCGACACTGAGGGTTGCGATCCGTTGCCGGACACGAAAAAAGACAAAAAGGAAAAAAAAAGACAGAAATTTCTATTTTGGTGTTCTAATTTTAAAAGGAAGGAAAAAAAACTGATTATAATTTATTTTAGGATTCATCTATTTTAAAATAAATCTGTTGGGCTGGCTGGTTAGCTCAGCTGGTTAGAGGACGGTGTTATAACACCAAGGTCAAGGGTTTGGATCCCTGTACCGGCCAGCTACCAAAAAATATACATATATTTTTTTACCTCTCCACTTCCCTCAGGATATAATCCACATTTTTCTAAATACCCCCAAATGATTGACAGCATGATTACACTAAGATTCTACCAAGCATAATACACAACATGCTCGAGTACTTCCCTAATTATGCTTTGCACGTTGCATTTTGCCATTTCCTTTTTCTCAGTGAAGAAGGTATTGCCTTTCTGAGTTTTTTCCTTCTTTTGTAACATATTTACACACAAAAAACATACTCAATGTAAAGATATTATTTTTCCTTCTAACAAGAGAAGATATATTTCAATTTCTAACTCTGTTTCAGAAATCCTTGGGGGCCGGCCCGTGGCTCACTCGGGAGAGTGCGGTGCTGATAACACCAAGGCCACGGGTTCGGATCCCATATAGGGATGGCCGGTTCACGCACTGGCTGAGCGTGGTGCTGACAACACCAAGTCAAGGGTTAAGATCCCCTTACCGGTCATCTTAAAAAAAAAAAAAAAATACACAACCCTTGGGCCCGCCCGTGGCTCACTCGGGAGAGTGCGGTACTGATAACACCAAGGCCCCGGGTTCGGATCCCATATAGGGATGGCCGGTTCACGCACTGGCTGAGCGTGGTGCTGACAACACCAAGTCAAGGGTTAAGATCCCCTTACCGGTCATCTTAAAAAAAAAAAAAAAATACACAACCCTTGGGCCCGCCCGTGGCTCACTCGGGAGAGTGCGGTACTGATAACACCAAGGCCCCGGGTTCGGATCCCATATAGGGATGGCCGGTTCACGCACTGGCTGAGCGTGGTGCTGACAACACCAAGTCAAGGGTTAAGATCCCCTTACCGGTCATCTTAAAAAAAAAAAAAAAATACACAACCCTTGGGCCCGCCCGTGGCTCACTCGGGAGAGTGCGGTACTGATAACACCAAGGCCCCGGGTTCGGATCCCATATAGGGATGGCCGGTTCACGCACTGGCTGAGCGTGGTGCTGACAACACCAAGTCAAGGGTTAAGATCCCCTTACCGGTCATCTTAAAAAAAAAAAAAAAATACACAACCCTTGGGCCCGCCCGTGGCTCACTCGGGAGAGTGCGGTACTGATAACACCAAGGCCCCGGGTTCGGATCCCATATAGGGATGGCCGGTTCACGCACTGGCTGAGCGTGGTGCTGACAACACCAAGTCAAGGGTTAAGATCCCCTTACCGGTCATCTTAAAAAAAAAAAAAAAATACACAACCCTTGGGCCCGCCCGTGGCTCACTCGGGAGAGTGCGGTACTGATAACACCAAGGCCCCGGGTTCGGATCCCATATAGGGATGGCCGGTTCACGCACTGGCTGAGCGTGGTGCTGACAACACCAAGTCAAGGGTTAAGATCCCCTTACCGGTCATCTTAAAAAAAAAAAAAAAATACACAACCCTTGGGCCCGCCCGTGGCTCACTCGGGAGAGTGCGGTACTGATAACACCAAGGCCCCGGGTTCGGATCCCATATAGGGATGGCCGGTTCACGCACTGGCTGAGCGTGGTGCTGACAACACCAAGTCAAGGGTTAAGATCCCCTTACCGGTCATCTTAAAAAAAAAAAAAAAATACACAACCCTTGGGCCCGCCCGTGGCTCACTCGGGAGAGTGCGGTACTGATAACACCAAGGCCCCGGGTTCGGATCCCATATAGGGATGGCCGGTTCACGCACTGGCTGAGCGTGGTGCTGACAACACCAAGTCAAGGGTTAAGATCCCCTTACCGGTCATCTTAAAAAAAAAAAAAAAATACACAACCCTTGGGCCCGCCCGTGGCTCACTCGGGAGAGTGCGGTACTGATAACACCAAGGCCCCGGGTTCGGATCCCATATAGGGATGGCCGGTTCACGCACTGGCTGAGCGTGGTGCTGACAACACCAAGTCAAGGGTTAAGATCCCCTTACCGGTCATCTTAAAAAAAAAAAAAAAATACACAACCCTTGGGCCCGCCCGTGGCTCACTCGGGAGAGTGCGGTACTGATAACACCAAGGCCCCGGGTTCGGATCCCATATAGGGATGGCCGGTTCACGCACTGGCTGAGCGTGGTGCTGACAACACCAAGTCAAGGGTTAAGATCCCCTTACCGGTCATCTTAAAAAAAAAAAAAAAATACACAACCCTTGGGCCCGCCCGTGGCTCACTCGGGAGAGTGCGGTACTGATAACACCAAGGCCCCGGGTTCGGATCCCATATAGGGATGGCCGGTTCACGCACTGGCTGAGCGTGGTGCTGACAACACCAAGTCAAGGGTTAAGATCCCCTTACCGGTCATCTTAAAAAAAAAAAAAAAATACACAACCCTTGGGCCCGCCCGTGGCTCACTCGGGAGAGTGCGGTACTGATAACACCAAGGCCCCGGGTTCGGATCCCATATAGGGATGGCCGGTTCACGCACTGGCTGAGCGTGGTGCTGACAACACCAAGTCAAGGGTTAAGATCCCCTTACCGGTCATCTTAAAAAAAAAAAAAAAATACACAACCCTTGGGCCCGCCCGTGGCTCACTCGGGAGAGTGCGGTACTGATAACACCAAGGCCCCGGGTTCGGATCCCATATAGGGATGGCCGGTTCACGCACTGGCTGAGCGTGGTGCTGACAACACCAAGTCAAGGGTTAAGATCCCCTTACCGGTCATCTTAAAAAAAAAAAAAAAATACACAACCCTTGGGCCCGCCCGTGGCTCACTCGGGAGAGTGCGGTACTGATAACACCAAGGCCCCGGGTTCGGATCCCATATAGGGATGGCCGGTTCACGCACTGGCTGAGCGTGGTGCTGACAACACCAAGTCAAGGGTTAAGATCCCCTTACCGGTCATCTTAAAAAAAAAAAAAAAATACACAACCCTTGGGCCCGCCCGTGGCTCACTCGGGAGAGTGCGGTACTGATAACACCAAGGCCCCGGGTTCGGATCCCATATAGGGATGGCCGGTTCACGCACTGGCTGAGCGTGGTGCTGACAACACCAAGTCAAGGGTTAAGATCCCCTTACCGGTCATCTTAAAAAAAAAAAAAAAATACACAACCCTTGGGCCCGCCCGTGGCTCACTCGGGAGAGTCACCAAGTCAAGGGTTAAGATCCCCTTACCGGTCATCTTAAAAAAAAAAAAAAAATACACAACCCTTCACTCTTTAAACATCCAATGAGTCAGGATTCTGATTTTCTAAAATTTAAATAGATAAGACTTCCAGCCAACTCTAGGTCTCAATTCAACAAAATGTGCAAATTTTCTTCTATGAGCAAGTTTGCCATCAGATTTGAAACAATTCTCAACAGACTTGAGGTACAGCATTAGCCAACTGGTGCCAGACAGGTTCCATTCCTCAAGTTGCCCACTTTAAAACAAAATAAAGCTTGCCATCTATATATCCTTTCTATCCTAAAAACAAAACAATTGCATTGATTCCAGAAATACAAGGGATAAGCATCTCTGTGACCGAAAGTGATTCAGATCCCCATCCCGGCCAACCTCCCTCCCCTTGGCCCCCCCAAAAAGAAAATGAGATAATCAAAAAAAGAAAGAAAAAGAAAATGAGATAACCAGATAATTCATTCCCATTAAAAAAAAAAAGACACTTCAGCTTTGCTCACTCCATGGTAGTCAAGTACCCACATAAAAATACCTCTGAAGGGTGATCATTAAAAACATTTTTAAAATAAAATAAAATTCTAATAAGGTCTGAATAAAATGAGCTTTCATAACCAAGCAGTACCATTTGGACCTGAAAAGTACAGTTAACTTTCAGCAGGTAAGTAGTAATATTTGGATGTGAGATAAGAGAACAATTTGAAGCTACTGAGATATAAAGAAGCTTGGGCTAGGGAGGCCAGATGTCTGGGTCCACTCCCATGTTCGTCACTTCTGAAGTTGCCTGACCGTAGGCAATTAGTTTTTCCTTTCTGGGTGTATCTCGATCTGCAAAGAGATGATGACCCCTCTGAATCCAAAGGATGCGAGCCCCTGGCCCGTGAGAGGGGTGCCTGGGAAGTGCGGGGTCCTCGCACACGTTCCTTTGCACGGCCTCCTGGAGTGCGGAACTGGCTGCTCGGGGAACCAAAGAGCCCACCCTCTCCCGGCCCCCGAAACCCACTGCTGTTTTCTTTCAATCAATGTACCCCCAATCCTGGCCAATCCTACCCCAGAATCGGACCTGCAGAGACCACAGAAGGCACACAGGCCAGAGCAAGCCGAGTGTAAGAAAGCCCTCCGGCCCACTTACACACAGGGTCTTCCATTTTCAAGGGTCTTTTCAAGCGGATGCTGGCGGGGACCGTCTTCTCGATCAGTTCATCAATGCTCTAAAATTAAAACGCAAATCGGTAAACTCTAAAATCAGAGGAAAGTGCCTCTGAGTTAAAAGAGTCGCGTCTGTGTTTTGCATCCACAAAGGCTTGTGGGAACCTCATTTAAATCGCCTAATTAGGGTTTCTTTTTCAAGAGAAAAGGAAACTTTGAGCAAACCAGAAATCATTTGGAGGAAAGAAAATCATGAGCTGGGTGGTGATTCGGCTACTCCGGGTTGGGTTTCAGTCGGCAACCGGAGATAACCGGATAAACCCACCCTAACCAGGGAATCTCCCTTCTCCTCCTGCAAACTTAGGGCTCATCCGCGGGGCTGCAAGGGCCGGTTTAGAAACGTACAGCTCTGAGGCACGAAGAGCAGGTGCAGGAGAAAGCACGCTGCTGGGGGAAGGCAGGGGGCCCCGCGCGCGAGCTCGCGTGGAGTCCACGCCAGGGCCGGGTCCCGGGACGGGTGCCACGCGGAGCGCAGCAGAGCTCGGGCCGGGAGGCCGCGCGGGCAGAACCGGGCGGGCCGGGTAGCGATCCTTACCGCCAGCCCCAGGGCCTGGAGCATCTCCCTCTGGTCTTTGTCTCCGGGGCCGATGTGCCTCCGAACGAAGTCGTCGTGTCGAGGCAGGAGGCGCTCGAGGAGGCGCGAGGCCCCAGGTGCGCCGTTGTCCCCTCCGCCGCTACTGTGGTCCCGGCTCCGCGGCGCCCACTGCGGCCCCGCGCCCCCAACCAGGCGGCGTCCGCCCCCGACTCCGCGGCCCAGGCGCAGCCCCCATGCTCGGGCATACGATTGCATGGCTGCGGCCACCGGCCCCTTCCCCAC
>NW_007736751.1:22117-25847 GCF_000696425.1 Galeopterus variegatus
CCCAACCCGCGCGGCTCAGCCGCGCTCTGGGCCCCTCTTCTGGTCTTGGCTCCCCAGGTGGACGACCGTCCGGGCAGATGGGTGGACTCTCGGGAGAATGAATGGGCGCCACGCTCGGCCTGGACACCAGCGCAAAGTTGCTGCCCCCCACGAGGCACCTGCTCCGCACACTTTAAGCCTCTCCCTGGAGGCGGGCGGTGGGATGGGAATGCCCGGAAGCTCTTGGCCAATGGGACCGGGCCAGGGGGCGGGCAGTCCCCGCCCTCCCCCTCCCTGCCCCCTCTCAGCCCCTCGGCGGTGGAGTCCTGTCCCACCAGCCCCGAGCGGGCCAACCCCGGGCACGCCTACTCCATCGCTGGCCGGTGCGGGGGCCGGGATGCTCCCTGCGCCCCCTGCCGGGGTGCGGAGCCGCACTGGCGAGGAGTCACGGCGGGCAGCCCGAAGACTTCGGGAGAAGTTCCTGGGACACTGTCAAGGCGGGAGGTGGTTCTCACAGGGAGGCCAGACAGAAAGATTTGGTTAGTCTCTAGTCACTAATTTTAGGGTATCTTTTCCTGTCATAGTTCATGGAAACCAATATGGGCAGATGGGGGTTCTTGTGTAGTTGTTAGATCGTGGACAAGTCACTCAACCTCTCTGAGCTTCAGTTTATCATTTCACAGAGACGGATGGAATTTTAAAAATACATGGAACTCACTGGCACAACAGTAGACTTGAACTCTCTCTCTCTATTTATATATATGGAATTGAAATTACAGCCTTCATAAAAGTTGGGAGATATCCTCGTAGGTATGTATTCATATATATGTACACTGTGAATATATATACTGTTTGTATGTGTAAAAATGAAAAAGATATTAAGATACCATACATTTGATACATCTATCATCTTAGCTGGAAAATTAACTATCTAGACCTGGATTTTTGGTAAATCTAAGCTCTCTAGCTGGCTCATGAGAGTTTTAGGAAGATAATGAACTTTCAAAATTCCCATTATTGGGCCGGCCTGTGGCTCACTCGGTAGAGTGCGGTGCTGATAACACCAAGGCCACGGGTTCGGATCCCATATAGGGATGGCTGGTTCGCTCACTGGCTGAGCGTGGTGCTGACAACACCAAGTCAAGGGTTAAGATCCCCTTACCGGTCATCTTTAAAAAAAAAAAAAAAAAAAAAGACAAAATTCCCATTATTTTAACATGGGGAAGAGAGAAGGACAGAGTCATCAGAACATTACTTGTACTTAGACTTGAGAAAATTAGAAGCAATCCTCTTTCTTTCTCTTCCCCTTAGCTTCCGGCTTCAATCATCCTCTGCATACTCTGGGTTCTGAAGCTCAGAGGCACAAAGACTAGCCAGAGAGGCAGAAAAGTAAAAATGGAAAAGAGGGCAGGAAAGTATACAACAAAGAACAGTAGGCAAAAATGTGTATGGCAGGCGGAGGTGGGTGGTGAGCTAGGAGGGCTGGGTCGAATGTCTCTGGAAAGTTTCTCATTCATTTGGATTTGAAATTACAGCCTTCATAAAAGTTTGGAGATGCCTGCGATGCTAGATGCATGGGAGGCAGGAAGGAGAAGCCAGTCTGCATTTATCCCCATTTCTGTCTATGTTCTTTCTAGGCATCGCAGGTACTGGAGGCCAGGGAACTAAACTCCTAGATTCCTTTGCCTCCGTGTTGCTGGATGTTATCTGCCTTCTGCCAAAAAGATATGTTTATGTGAAAATTGGGAAATGGAATAAAGGCAAGAAACTATTTTCTTTCCCTAACAAGAGAAACAGATGCATGGACTGCAACAGACATGATGTGCTTTTTTACCAGCCTCCCACCTTGGCACAGCAGGGAAACTGTGTTCCTGAATGGAAATGCCCTGAAGTTTCCCAATAGGAACTTTTTGCTGTACGGAAGTAGAGTTTCAGTGATTGACCTGAAGATGGTGATGTTATTTCCTGTTTTTTGCTCTTCTAGTCTTTGCAGGAGTTTTCTATGCATCTATTCCTGGCGTTTAATCCCCCTCTGCTTGAAACACTTTTGAGTGTTTTCTGTTTGTTTTCCTGAGTAAACCTAAACAGAGACTGCAACTGAAGACCAAAGTGGTTTCAGGAAACTGACCCCCAAAGATAGGAACCCTTTTTTTTTTTTTTTTTTTTTTTTACCATTTTCCTTTTGCCTAGAGAACTTCTTTTAGACATTTTTTTAAAGTTGGCAACTAATCTTCTTAGCAGATAACCATGGGTTACATTCTTGGTTTCCCCTCCAGAAAACACTTTTCACTCTTTATATGATCAGGCTGAGAATTTTCCAATTTTTTATGTTCTGCTTCCCTTTTAATTATAAATTCCACTTTTGTACCATGCCTTTGCTGCCATAATTCAGCATAAGCTATTAGAACTTCCAAACTTCCTCTATTTTTCTTGTCTTCCAAGCCCTCACCAGAATCTAGGCTTTTTCTAGCCTGCTCCTCCAAATTCTTCCAGCCTCTGCCCATTACCCAGTTCCAAAGCCGCTTCTGTGTTTTCAGATATTTGTTATAAGCAACATCCCACTTCTTGGCACAAATTTCTGTATTAGTCAGGATTCTGCAGAAGGACAGAATCAATAGGATATGTAGAGCAGATATATGAGAGGGTATTTATTAGGTGTATTGACTTACATGATTATGAAGGCTGAGGCATCTCACAATAGACCTTCTGCAAACTGGAGACCCCAGGACGCTGATAGGTGGTTTAGTCCAAGTTTGAAAGCCTCAGAACCAAAGAAGCCAATGGTGTAATTTTCAACCAAAGGCCTGAGAACCCAGAAAGGTGCTGGTACAAGTCCTGGAACCCAAAGGCTGGGGAGTCTGGAGTTCTGATGTCCAAGAACAGGAGAGAAGAGTATATCCCAGCTCCAGCAGATAGACTGACACATCCACCTTTTTCTCTGTTTTACTTCTCTCTGGGCTTCCAAAAGATTGGATTGTGCCTGTCCATATTGGCAGCAGATCTTCTCCACCTATTCCACTCAAGGCTCACATGCTAGTCTTTTCTGGAAAGACCCTCACAGACACACCCAAAAATAATGCTTAATCAGGTTTCTAGGTATTCCTTAATCTAGTCAAGTTGACACCTAAAACTAACCATCACACTTAGTTTTTCTTCCTCTGAGAATGAATCAATTTTCCCTCATTTCTGAAGGATATTTATGTGGTGTATAGGATTCTGAGTTGACAGTTCTTTTCTTTTCAGCACTTGAAAGTGTTGTGCCGTTTCCTGCTGGCCTCCATGGTTTCTAAAGAGAAATCTGTTGTCCCTCCAATGGCTTAATCCCTAGAGATAAGATACCATTTATCTTTTGCTTCTTTCAGTATTTTTTCTTTGTCTTTAGTATTCAGAAGTTTGACTATGATGTGCCTTGGCATGTATTTCTTTGAGCTTATCTTGTTTGGTATTTGCTTAGCTTCTTAAATCTAAAGGGTGTGTTTTGGGGCCGGCCCGTGGCTCACTCGGGAGAGTGCGGTGCTGATAACACCAAGTCAAGGGTTAAGATCCCCTTACCGGTCAAAAAATAAAATAAAATAAAGGGTGTGTTTTTGTTGTTGTTGCTTTGCCAAATTTGAGGCATTACCAGCCATCACTTCTTTGAGTACTAGTCCAGGCTTGCCTTCTTTATCATCCTATTCCATGACTTCAGTGACATGAGTGCTAGATCTTTTTTTATAGTTCCACATGTCCCTGAGGCTCTGTTCTTTTTTTT
>NW_007736751.1:25952-29821 GCF_000696425.1 Galeopterus variegatus
GTAATACAAAATTTTCCATGAACTTTTTGAAGTACCCTCCTACAAAAACTCTTTTTTGTTTGTTTGTTTGTTTTTCTTTTTTGTGACTGGTAAGGGGATCGCAACCCTTGGCTTGGTGTCGCCCGCACCATGCTCAACCAGTGAGCGCACTGGCCATCCCTATATAGGATCTGAACCTGCAGCAGGAGTGCCGCTGCGCTCCCAGCGCCGCACTCTCCTGAGTGAGCCATGGGGTTGGCCCCAAAAACTCTTGAAAAACAAGATTTGATGAGCTTCTGGGTTGCTGAACAGGTGGCATTGCTGAGATGGTGGTACACCCCTACTCCACAGGGACAGAAGCCACTGTGCTTGGGACAATTCTGAATTTTGGCCTTTGTACCTCTTCATCTGGCTACTCATCTGTATCCTTTATTATATCCTGTAAAAAACTAGAAAATGTAAGTAAAATGTTCCTATGAGTCCTATGAGCCATCCTAGCAAATTATTAAACCTGAAGAGGTGGGTCATGGGATCCCAAATTTATAGCCAGTCAGTCAGAATCACAGGTCACAACTTGGGATTTGAGACTGGTATCTGAAGTCGGGGCACACTTGTGGGACTGAGCCTTAACAGGGGGATCAGACACTATCTCCAGTTATTATCAGGATTGAGCTGAATTATAGGACACCTAGTTGGTGTCCACTGGAGAACTACTTGGAGTGAGGGGTAAATCTCCACATATCTGGTGTCACAAGTGTTCTATAAGAATGCAGAGGAGTGTGTTTTTCCCAGTAGTTAAACTATTTAGGCTCAGAATACATGTTCTGGCCCACTTTTGTAGGCTCTGGTTCAAAGTCAATTTAGTTTTCAANCCAGCCATTGGTTTTTAAACTATTTATTCATTATATTTTTCAGTTCTAAAATTTCCATTCTGTTCTTCTTTATAGCTCTCATTCAAGTTGAGATTTTCCTGGTTCTTCATATAATTTTGAGTATTATGAGACTGTGGTTCTTATTTAAATCTTGACATTTGTGATATAATAAGAAATATATTTGGTCTTTGTCCCTGGTTCCTGGCACAGAGCCCCTAAAACTCTTGGAATTTCCTGAGTGCTAATAGTGTCTTGTGTTAATCATAAGGAGCCCCTTTTGATCACCCCTGAGTGTGGGCCCCTAGATAACCTCCAGATGGGGCTGGTCAGCAGAACAACCAGGTTATTTATATGGTTGGAACTTTCAGCCCTACCCACGGACCTCCAGGAAGGGGTGAAGGAGACAGGGTCTACAGATTAAGCTCTACGAGGGTACTTCCAAAAGTTTATTGAAAAATAGAATTAAAAGGTAATACAAATTTTTTTTTTTTAAAAGATGACCGGTAATGGGCCGGCCCAGTAATACAAAATTTTCCATGAACTTTTTGAAGTACCCTCCTACAAAAACTCTTTTTTGTTTGTTTGTTTGTTTTTCTTTTTTGTGACTGGTAAGGGGATCGCAACCCTTGGCTTGTTGTTTGTTTTTCTTTTTTGTGACTGGTAAGGGGATCGCAACCCTTGGCTTGGTGTCGCCCACACCATGCTCAACCAGTGAGCGTACTGGCCATCCCTATATAGGATCCGAACCCGCGGCAGGAGCACCGCTGCGCTCCCAGCGCCTCACTCTTCCGAGTGAGCCACGGGGTTGGCCCCAAAAACTCTTGAAAAACAAGATTTGATGAGCTTCTGGGTTGCTGAACAGGTGGCATTGCTGAGATGGTGGTACACCCCAACTCCACAAGGACAGAAGCCACTGTGCTTGGGACAGTTCTGAACTTTGGCCTTTGTACCTCTTCATCTGGCTACTCATCTGTATCCTTTATTATATCCTGTAAAAAACTAGAAAATGTAAGTAAAATATTCCTATGAGTCCTATGAGCCATCCTAGCAAATTATTAAACCTGAAGAGGGAGGTCATGGGATCCCAAATTTATAGCCAGTCAGTCAGAATCACAGGTCATAACTTGGGATTTGAGACTGGTATCTGAAGTCGGGGCACACTTGTGGGACCGAGCCTTAACAGGGGGATCAGACACTATCTCCAGTTATTATCAGGAGTGAGCTGAATTATAGGACACCTAGTTGGTGTCCACTGGAGAACTACTTGGAGTGAGGGGTAAATCTCCACATATCTGGTGTCACAAGTGTTCTATAAGAATGCAGAGGACTGTGTTTTTCCCAGTACTTAAACTATTTAGGGTCAGAATACATGTTCTGGCCCACTTTTGTAGGCTCTGGTTCAAAGTCAATTTAGTTTTCAAGGCCTCTGCAATGTTATTCTGGCCCACCCCATGTGGGTGCTACCCGAAGCCAATCTGAAACCTGGGTGGGAGTCTACGTGTGTGTCAATTTGCTATGTTGATTATGCTCAGTTTCATGCGTGGTCTGCTTGAGGATCTGCTCAAGACTTCCTCCACAGATTTAAGGAATTTCTTTCTCCCACTCCCTTCTCTCTCTAACCCTCACCAAATCTCTAGTTGGGATGGGGTGGCATGTTGCCTCTTTGTTGATATTCACTTAGAGTAGGGTAGGGATGGCCGAAAGTGCGTCACCCCAAAGTCTCCACAATGTGGAGTTAGGGGTGTGCTGCCTCTCCTTGTGTTAGTGAAGGGTGGGTATGGTCCACAGGGCTCCATCCCACAGTCTTGGCCAGACCCAGTAATGGGGATGCATGTGGCTTTTGTCATGGTGTTCAGCTGGAGTAGGGTGGGTTTAGTCAAATGGGTTTTGTCCTGCAGGGTCACCCTTTTCCCATTCCTTTGGCTGGTATGAACAGGCTTCTCTTGCACTGAGGTCAGGATAGGCAGGAGGCAAAATAAAAACCTCAGAACCACTGCTGGGTCATTTTTCAAGTCCCAAAGTGCCTAGCCAGGCCACCTTCTTTTCACCGCCTTTCAGAGTCTTCTGGTAAGCCAGGGATTTTAGTTATAATCATGAGAAAGAAGAGGGGAAAGTACATTTTTCCAAAAGTCTGATTTCTATCTCTTTTAATGCTCCTGCTTGATCTGTGCAGAAGACACAGTTTTAGATATTGATAATGGATTATAACAGTTTATTTAGGTAGTGATTCCAATTGGAACTGCTCTTACCAATTATTAGAACAGATTAACATAGCCTCTTGCAACAGATATGTGGCTATTAATCGGGGCAAACTATTTTTTCCAATTAGTAAAGACCACCAAAAGCATTTTACTTCACCTGTCAGTACAAGCAGTACACTTGCCTGTCTTACCACAAGGCTGTGACAGCTCTTCAACTCTCTGTCATGATCTAATGTGCCAGGACCTTGATTGTCCTGCCCTCCTACAGTACATAATTCTGGTCTGCTACATTGATGACATCATGCTTTAAGGATCTGGTGAACACAATATAGCAAGTTTGCTTGATGTCTTGGTAAGATTCATGCCAGAGAGTGGGAGATAAACCTCATGAATATTCAGGGATCTACTACCTCAGCAAAGGTCCAAGGACTCTAGTGGTCTTCGTCATGTTGAGCTATCCACTTCAAAGTAAAAGACAATTTGGTCCACCTTAAACCCCCTACAACTAAGAAAGAGGCACAATGCTTGGTGGGCCTCTTTGGATTTTGGAGGCAGCACATTCCATATTTATGTACAGGAGTCCTCCCTTATCTATGGAAAATATGTTCCAAGACCCCCAATGTATGCCCCAAACCAAGGATAGTACCAAACCACATATATATATATATATATGTAACTGAAACTGCAGAAAGCGAAACCGCAGATAAGGGGGACTGCTGCATACTGCTTCAACTCATTTACCCATAAGGTTGCCAGTTTTGTTTTTTGTTTTTTTTTTAAAGATGACCGGTAAGGGGATCTTAACCCTTGACTTGGT
>NW_007736751.1:30371-36200 GCF_000696425.1 Galeopterus variegatus
ACGGGCCGGCCCCAAGGTTTATTCCTTTACATTGGGAATAAGGAAGAGCATATTCAGAATCCAAGGCATTTTCTGAAGCTCCTCTTAGTACTTTCATGTCCACTGGTAAAAAATGTAATGGAAAACTATAGTAACCCAATAAAGATAGAGACACCAAGGGATCAGACTCTTCAAAAATGGAGGTTTGGGTCATCCCAGTACAGGTAAAGATCTAGGACCAGCCTAGCTGCTGGCTGAGGAAAAAGAGAACAGAGTATCCAGAACTAGTATAGCTAGTGGACGATGGAAGTTACGTTAGTCTAATAGCCAGTTGTAGAAACAAGGATGAAGTGTGTGCGTATACTTGTCCATGTTTTGTCATGTATATACTTTATTTATCAACCTATTTCTTTTTTCCTTCTACCCTTCCAATATTATTTTATATAATGTGTGTTGGTAGTAGTTATCCTTAAAATTTAGTCCTTATGAGGCTGGCCCATGGCTCACTCGGGAGCGTGTGATGCTGATAACACCAAGGCCTCAGGTTCGGATCCCTATATAGGGATGGCTGGTTAACTCACTTGGGAGAGCATAGTGCTGATGACACCAAGTCAAGGATTAAGATCCCCTTACCAGTCATCTTTAAAAAAAAAAATTAATCCTTACAGATTACCAACTATAATGTCATTCGCAGATGGATATAAGGACTGGAGTATAATAAAATATGTTTGGTTTGTATTCCCAGTTCATAAAACTCTGGGAATTACCTGAGTGAAAGGAGTCTCTTGTTATTCATAATAAGCCCCTTTTGATCACACCTGAGTTTATGCTAATGAGATGACCTAAGGTGGAGTCCCCTAGATAGCCTCTGGGTGGACCAGTCACCAGAGAGCCCAAGTGATTAGAGGATTAGAGGATTAGAACTTCCAGCCCACCCTCCACCCCCCTGCTGACCTCTGGCAAGGATTGGGGAAGTGGGTTGAAATCAAGCTCTACAAAAACTCTCTTACAAAATTTGCTGAGCTTATGAGTTGGTGGAGGCATCCATGCCCTGGAGGGTGGGGCACCCTAATTCCAAGGAGAAAGAAGCTCCTGCACTTGGACCATTCCAGACCTTGCCCTGTATATTAGACAGTTCATCTGTATCCTTTACAATAAACCAGTAAACATGTTTCCCCAAGTTCTGTAAGACATCCTAGCAAATTAATTAAACCCGGGAGCAGGGGAATCACTGGAACCCCGGTTTTCAGCCAGTCAGTCCAAAATACAGGTTACCTGGACTTGCAATTGGCATCTAAAGTGCGGGCAGTCTTGTGGGTGAGCCCTCAACCTGTGGAATCTGATACTATCTCCAGGTAGATAGGGTCAGAATTGAATAGAATTATAGGATACCCAGTTGGTATCCGCTTCTGGAGAATTGCTTGGTTTGTGGGGATAAAAACCCCACACACCTGGCCACAGAAGTGTTCTACGTGGAATGTGAGAGTAGGAAAACAACATTTTGTTTTTTCTTTTGACAATGTCTGACAGGAAAAGGTAGGTATGCCTTTCTTTGTCCAAGGAATAGTTGTATTACCTTAAGAGGAAGTGTGCTATTTTTGTGCTTGTTGTCTGTAAGCTTAAATATAAGCATAAAGGTCTATCTGGCTGCTGAGTAGCCAAAGGGGTGAGCTGCCTTTATTTACCTAGGATTCATTCTCACTCCTTTCTAAGCTCTTCTCTATATCACAAAAGGTGGAGTCTTGGAAGTATGTTTCTCCGGCTGAGTTCCTGCAGGATTCTGGATGTGATTTACTGTCAGCCACAGGATACACTCCCACAATATTCGTAAGGCAGAAGAGAGGCAGAAGCCATTCCTTTCTTCTCTGGCAGCAGTGGGCAGGTGTGAGGAATGAGGCAGGTGGGAAGTTTTGTAATGGCCACGGGTATTCCACTGTTAGTCACTAGCCACTGTGCAACAAAACAGCAATGACTATCCCTGACCTGTGTGGCAGCCACAACTGACTGATTTTCAGAATCACTGCAACAGTGCAAACCTGGAAACCAGTGGCAGCCTCCCTTGACTTCCTCTTCTCCAGTGTTGTTGTAAACACCTGATTCCCAGTACTAACCCTCTGTTTGAAAGACACAGTGATTTCTGTTTTCCTGGATGAACCCTGATGGATATACTCTCGCATGTCAAGCCAGCACACCTAAAGCTCATTCCAGCCATGAATTGGGAAGTAATTCCTAGTAGCTGATAGTTTCTGCATAAGTTTCAAAATCCTATCTGAATGGTTGGTTTGAACTGTTTGAACTCTAACAGCCCCTTACCGAGAGTTGTTAGGTCGAGATCTTATGTATCTAAAACTCTAGAAGAAAGTAGTCTAACTTTACAATATGTTAAATGACATGAGTTTTTCATAAAAATACATGTAGTTTTCATTGATCACTATCCCAATGCAGTTGAGACTATCAGATTCTTATAGTTAGAAGAAAATATCTCACTGTTGACCCATCTTGGTCACCTTTTGTTAGTTGCTTCCTTGAATTCAGCTCTAGACGATGTTTGAATGTGACATATATGTAGCATTCCTATGAAACATAAAAGTTCAGTCAAGTCTTTTCTCAGAATTGAAATATAACTAAAGGTATTTGTAAGCTAATCAATAAGATAAAAGGATGTTTTTACCAAAGAATGGCATCCTGGATGGAGTGGAGAGAACAAGAACTGGTCACAAAGAGACATCGTAAATTATTGTGAAATGAATCTGGAAACAAGCAAGGATGCTCACAATTAACATGTTTATTTAACATTGTTTTAGAAACCACAGCCCTATGAGAGGGTACTTCAAAAAATTCATGGAAAAATAAAATTAAAAGGTAATACAAATCTTCTCATGAACTTTTTGAAGACCTCTCATTAATATGCTTGAAAATTTAATCTTAATGCTTGAAAATTCATTAAGAAATAAAAAGTATCAGATAGGAGAAATAAATAGTTATTTGTGAACAACTACTTGTAAAAATCAAAACAACCAGTTCCAGTCAAGATGGTGGAATAGACGGTCTCCAGCATCACTCTCTCCCACAGATCAACCAATTTACAATTATAAAAATGTAATATCAGCCAAGCTGGGGCCAATGGAGCTCAGGGGAAGAGGAAGAGAAACCTATGGAGTTCATGAAGGCAGGAGAAACCACGATGAATGAAAGAAAAAACTGCTCCGAGCGTTTCGGTCCGCAGCTGCTTTAAGGCTGGAGCTGCTGAGCACATGGAGCAGGAGCCAGCAGAAGCCACAGCTGTGCCCTTCAGATGGTTACTTGGAGGCAGCAGGGGAGAAGAGAGCCCTGACGGCCGCCAGGACAGCAAGACCACTAATAGGTTTCCCATGGACCCACACAGGAGCAAGGAGCCAGAACAGCAGTAAAAGGGGAGCCATTCAGAGGCTGGTTAGTCATCACAAGGGACCTGCGCAGGGCCCGTCCCATGGGAAGTGTTTGGAGCACGGGCAGTGGGGGAGACAGGCCCACCAGGGGAACACTAGGACACAGCAAGGACAGCTGATCTGCTCTCCAATCAGTGCAGGACCACTCAGAGGAGACTAGTCCAGAATGCAGAATTGCATGGGGTGCAGTCTGATGAAAAAACTCAGGCCCAGATCAGAGTTTCTACACAACTCAGATCCACATGGTCTCTGGAGAGCCAGAAGTACCTATAAGGTCAACCATTAAACCCTGAGCTGCACAAAATATTTCTACACAACTCAGATCCACCTGGTCTCTGGAGAGCCAGAAGTACCTATAAGGTCAACCATTAAACCCTGAGCTGCACAAAATGCCTTCCTTAGGGAAACAGCAGTAAAACAGTAATTTAGCTCAACTACACAGCTCAAGTACTGATTCCCACAGGAAGTTCCCCCATTTTAGAAGTAAGCAAAAGACAAAAAATTAGTTCTGGCCCTGGCACACCACTAGCACCTTGGGGCCTGCCAGGGGACAGGAGGCAGTGACTGGGCACACCACCAGCACTTGGGGCCCACCCAGGGGCCTGGGGCATGCACCCGGAGACCGGACCCCACAACCAGGCACACCGCAACAGCACCTCAGGGCCAGCCTGGTGACCTGAGGCATGGATCTGGAGACCAGACCCCCTTCCCACAACCAGACACGCTATGCCAGGGCCTCAGGGCCCGCCCAGGGACCCAAGTCATGGAGAAGTAGACCGGACCCCTCTCCCACAACCAGACACAATGTGCCAGCACCTTAGGGCCCACCTGGTGACCCTAGGTATGGAGCCAGGGAACGGACACTCCTCACAACCAGGCATACCACCAGTGCAAAGAAGCATGCCAAAAACATAACCTTCCTGTGGGTGGCCCACCACAGCCACCACAATAACCGTGGCTGCCACAAAAGTGGCTAGATGACACAACAACCATGCAGATGGTCTGCCAGCCACTAGAGTGCATTGACACAAGGAGAGTCACCAGCAGGGACCAAAGAAAAGAAAAGGGTCTCTCTCTCCACAAAGCCCATTTCAGAGTGACAGAAGAAGTATCTGCTCTATGGTAATATTGGGGGACCTGACTACACCTCTCAGCATTGGACAGATCATCTAGGCAACAAATCAACAGAGTAACCATTACTCTTCCAGAAGGAGAGAAGAAATCTAGGGCAATTAGATGGGGGAGGGGGAAGTGTGAGGGGGATGGGGAGAGATTGGACAAGGGGCAAAAAGAATAATTACAATTTGTAACAATCTATATGCTAGAAATATTGATTTGATCAAGATATCTGACTGTTGAATCCCAAAAATATGTATAATCAATTTTGATTCAATAAAAAAAAAAAAAATCAAAACAATCAACTGAAAAGCTACTCAAACTAATGAGTCCAAGACAGCTTCTAAGGGTTTCAATAGCTTTTCTTTCATATCAGCAATGATGTCTTAGAAAATACAATAAACGGGCCAGCCCGTGGCTCACTCGGTAGAGTGCGGTGCTGATAACACCAAGGCCCCGGGTTCGGATCCCATATAGGGATGGCCGGTTCGCTCACTGGCTGAGCGTGGTGCTGACAACACCAAGTCAAGGGTTAAGATCCCCTTACCGGTCATCTTTAAAAAAAAAAAAAAATTAATTAATCTGCTTATTTTTTCCCTGGGAGGCAATATTAGATCAATGATTTTCATACATTTTTGAAGTATCTCACATTAAGACATATGTTTTACATTGTGACCTAGTACATATATACACATATAACTGAAAAATATCATGAAATAATGTTTACTCTCTACATGTTCTTGGCTAATTTTCTGTTCTATGCTGAAATCTTTAAAATTTCTGGTCATGATAAACTAAATTGATTTGACAACCCATTAAATTGTTGTAACCAGTGGTTGGAAATACTGGTATAGGGTTGAGAATACAAGACCTGGGTTTGTAATTCTGCTCCAAGCTTGTGTTTTTGTTATCTTACCATGTCTCATCTTTCTTTTTTTTTTTTTTTAAAAAATGACCAGTAAGGGGATCTTAACCCTTGACTTGGTGTTTTCAGCACCACGCTCAGCCAGTGAGCGAACCGGCCATCCCTATGTGGGATCCGAACCCGGGGCCTTGGTGTTATCAGCACCGCACTCTACCGAGTGAGCCACGGGCTGGCCCGTTTATTGTATTTTCTTTTTTTTTTTTTTTAAAAGATGACCGGTAAGGGGATCTTAACCCTTGACTTGGTGTTTTCAGCACCACGCTCAGCCAGTGAGCGAACCGGCCATCCCTATGTGGGATCCGAACCCGGGGCCTTGGTGTTATCAGCACCGCACTCTACCGAGTGAGCCACGGGCTGGCCCGTTTATTGTATTTTCTTTTT
>NW_007736751.1:36480-43991 GCF_000696425.1 Galeopterus variegatus
GCCCGTGGCTCACTCGGTAGAGTGCGGTGCTGATAACACCAAGGCCCCGGGTTCGGATCCCACATAGGGATGGCCGGTTCGCTCACTGGCTGAGCGTGGTGCTGAAAACACCAAGTCAAGGGTTAAGATCCCCTTACCGGTCATCTTTTAAAAAAAAAAAAAAAGAAAATACAATAAACGGGCCAGCCCGTGGCTCACTCGGTAGAGTGCGGTGCTGATAACACCAAGGCCCCGGGTTCGGATCCCACATAGGGATGGCCGGTTCGCTCACTGGCTGAGCGTGGTGCTGAAAACACCAAGTCAAGGGTTAAGATCCCCTTACTGGTCATTTTTTAAAAAAAAAAAAAAAGAAAATACAATAAACAAAAATTGCATTCTTAATAGCAATACAATGATAAAATACTTGGGAGTAATCTTAACATTAAATATTCAAGATTTATACCATAAAAACATAAAACTTTACTAATTAAATAACATTTTAATAAACATTGAGACATACAATAATTCTGTTGGGAATACCTACATAGAGTAAAATTTATCAGTTCTGTGCAAAATAATGTGTAGGCTTAATTGAAGTCTAATAAAAATCCAGTAGTAATTTTTAGAGTTTTACAGAATAGGTCTAAATTTTATCTGAAATAATAAATAAGAATTGTCAGGATTTTTTTTTTTTTTTTTTTTTAAAGATGACCAGTAAGGGGATCTTAACCCTTGACTTGGTGTTGTCAGCACCACGCTCAGCCAGTGAGCGAACCGGCCATCCCTATGTGGGATCCGAACCCGGGGCCTTGGTGTTATCAGCACCGCACTCTACCGAGTGAGCCACAGGCTGGCCCGTCAGGATTTTTTTTGACAAAGAATAATAAGGGTAGAACTTTTAAAACACTAGATATACAAAAATAGACAAATGAGACTATATCAAATCAAAGGTTTCTGCTCAGCAAAGGAAACAATCAACAGAATAAAGAGGCAACTCACAGAATGGGAGAAAATATTTGCAAACTATTCATCCAACAGGAGGTTAATATTCAGAATATACAAGGAACTCAAACCACCCAACAGCAGAAAAACCAAATAATCCTTATTAAAAATGGTCAAGTGACCTGAATAGGCATTTATCAAACGAAGACATAGAAATGGCCATCATGGGCCGGCCCGTGGCTCACTCGGGAGAGTGTGGTGCTGATAACACCAAGGCCCCGGGTTCGGATCCCACATAGGGATGGCCGGTTCGCTCACTGGCTGAGCATGGTGCTGACAACACCAAGTCAAGGGTTAAGATCCCCTTACCGGTCATCTTTTTAAAAAAAAAAAAAGAAATGGCCATCATGTATATGAAAATATGCTCAACATCAGCTCCAACTACATACTTAGTGTTAATATTCACTTATTACTTAATGTTAATAATTAGTGTTAACACTAAGTGTTAATATTAGTGTTACTTAGTGTCAATATTCACTTTTTACTGTTAGAATCTCATGTACTCTAACTCCTAACTCCTCTAATTCCTCTAATAGTGTTCTTACAAAAAAAAAACTCATTGGGCCGGCCTGTGGCTCACTCGGGAGAGTGCGGTGCTGATAACACCAAGGCCCCGGGTTCGGATCCCATATAGGGATGGCTGGTTTGCTCACTGGCTGAGCGTGGTGCTGACAACACCAAGCCAAGGGTTAAGATCCCCTTACCGGTCATCTTTATTTAAAAAAAAAAAAAAACCTCATGTATTTTATCATCCTCTAGTATCTTCCAAACTAAATTGTATGGTAATACTGAGACCTGGAGGGTCTATATCCACAGAAATTCAGCACTTACATTAGGAAGTCAGTATTGCCTCATGATCACATGTGCTGGCTTTGGAGTCGTGATGCCTGAATTCAAATCCTGCCACTGCTGCTCACTAGCTTGGTGACCTTGGATGAATTTAAACCCCCTCACCTCAACTATAAAGCAGAGATAAAAAATAGTATCCCGCTCACGCAGTTACTGTAAGAAGTAAATGAGATGGTGTAGTAAGAGCAGTTGATAAAACTAAATTATATAAATATGGGTGAGGCATTTGAGAGTTGCAGAAGTTGTTTTATTCTGCAGTGATTAGTGTGACTGGGTGAAGGAATGGGGTGGAGAGCAAAGAGCAATTTATTTCTTTTGAGCACTTCTGTGCACAAAGCCACTTTGCAATTGGGAAGAGAAACCTTGAAAGATTGGTGATTTCCACAAAAATGGGCCTGTCAGTCTGGCCAGGGAGGTTATAATGGGTGACAGAGGTAGGAGCTGGAGCTCAGATCATGGTCACCTGGTAAATCAATCTGGAAAGTTATGTGTAGAAATTGAAAGGGAATACACGACTTGGGTTTAAAGGGCTTAAGGAGAAGCACATGGACAAATAGTTTAAAGTTTTCATTTCCCTCCTTCCCTCCACTTTATTATGCTCTTGCTCTCAAAGTCAAAGAAATCACAAAGCAGAATAAATGCAGAGAAGATCTCTAATTTGCCTAGCACAGAGCTTGGCACATGATCAACATTCAGTAAGTGTGTTTTTCCTTCTTCCTTTAAATCTTAAGGCTGCTTAGACCTCCAAAGAGCATATGCTTGGATACATATTGAGGATTTGCTCTGCAATCAGAACTAAATGACACTCAATTTAGCATCGAATATCTTGTTTCAATGAACTGCTTTTGTATTGCTTTATGGAATCACCACCCCAAAATTCCTGCCTTTTGGGATATACAGACATTATTATTTAGGATTAGACTAGATGATGAGTGATGGAAAACTTGAAATAACAGTGGGCTAAAGAAGATAAACATTTCTTCTCCTAATGAGTGCTAGAGATTGGCAGTCCTGGCCAGGGATGCCACAATCCATTTTCAGGCATCCAGCTTCCTTCCATTTTTTTGCTCTGACATCCCCAACATGTGCCCAAGTTCCAGTGATTACTTCTGCATTTAATCCAGCAAGAGGGGGGCTGAGAGAAATAGGGTATGCCTCTTCATTTAGGGACACTTCCAAAAATGTACACAAAACTTCCATTGCATCTTAGTGTCCAGAAATAAGTGAAGTGGCCATGCCCAGCTACAAAGAAAGCTGGGAAACGTAAGCTGGATTGAGATGGCCATGTGCCCAGGCAAAAAAAAAATGGGGTTCCATTATAAATGGAGTAGATAATTGATACTAAAGTGAAGAATTCTTCCACATAGACACATTTGGACCAGTAAACATGCATGTCAACAATGCAATGAGGTGGGGGGAGTGAGGGGGATGAGGGAACATTGGGCACTAATGGGGTTCAGGACACATTACCCCAAAATATGACTGTAGGAGGCCAGAATATGTTACCTCAAAATATGCCACTTTGGCATAAGGATTGTTTTGAGCTGGTTATTCTGGAAACAGCAGACATAGCAGAAGCTCTGAAAACAGAGTAGAAGTGACCCTTATATAAGGGAAATGTACTTCTATACAGGAAATCATTTGTAAGTGTAGCTCCTGTCTGTACCAAGAAGGATGACTGTAAATCAGTGGAAATGCTCTAGCTCAGTTGGTTAGAGCACATAACACCAACATCAAGGGTTCCAACCCCCATACTGTCAGCTGCAAAAAAAAAAAAAAATAATAATAATAAATAAAATAAATAGTCACTAGAAACTCTCAACAACAAAGAAAACATCAACTTAAATCTACCTAACAAGCCTTACCCTTTAAGGTGCTTTTCCTTGCCACTTCCTCCATAATCTTTCCCATGACTTTCTTTCTTTGTCCCAGGTACTTAAGCCTGAATTCAAGGCCACTTCTTTGAGATCTATTCTGGAAGATTTACTCACTTTTTCTTGGCTATCTCCTGTGTATACATGAAGTATACAGGTTAAGAAACTTCTGTCTGTTTTTCTTTTGTTTATATGTCTTTTATTACAAGGGTTCACCCCAACACAGAACTATGAAGAGTAGAGAGAAAAAAAATTTTTTTTCTCCTATAGTACTCAACAGGGAAAGTCTCTTCACCGAATCCCCCTTCCCTGAGTTGAGCGTGTGTTTCTCGGCAGATCCCAATCATAGGCAGGAAAAAAATAGCAATTATAGAGGGCCTACTGTGTGCCCAGTACTTTCACATACATTAATGAATCCCAGAGAGGTAAACTTGTCTGAGATCACAAAGCTAGAAAGGAGGGGTGGGAGCCAGGATTAGCATCTAGATCCTAAGCCCTACAATCTCTGGCACATTACTCTTTTTTTCCAAGAGTCCTCCTAAATGAGTGTGAGATACCAGGAGCGAGGAAGATTCTAAGTGAGTGCCATGTTACAGTACTGGGTATAATGCCATACTGTGAAACAACAGATTCTTTTACTAAAGATGGGATTATGACATATGTAGTTTCTTGATTGCCAATAAGAGAGCCAAGCAGGACTGGCTTCCAGGTGATGCTTTGTTTCCCAAGAGAAGCAGAATTATAGAGGGATTTAGATGCAAGGCTGGTACATGAAGTTTTCCCCCTGGCTTTATAAGGGTGGGGTAGGGGAGCAGGGAACAGAGGGAGGAATACCAGTAGCCCCCATCCAAAAAAATATTCCTTTCTGGGCTGGCCCATGGCTCACTTGGGAGAACATGGTGCTGACAACACCAAGTCAAGGGTTAAGATCCCCTTACTGGTCATCTTTTAAAAAAAAAAAAATTCCTTTCCACTATACACAAATTAGCGATACATTTGTGTTAACTAGTTTCTGCTTCAAAAGCAATTAGTTCCATGCCAAGCCTCATTAACAAATCAGTGCAAATTTCTTTAAACAGACAATCCATTTATCTCTCAACCAAGGACCTATAAGCGTCAGGCTGGAGTCCCTGGATTTACCAGCAGAATATATGAAATAGATACCTATTTGTCTTTATTGATTATGATTACAGAAGGAAGGCGGATTCAGAAAGATAACATGGGTGGTAGAGAAAACGCATTGGAAGAGGACCGGCTTTTGTGTGCTTCTCATTGACCAACACAGCAGTGTGAAAAGACAGAGAGGAAAAGATTGGTTGTATGGTTAAGGACAGGCAATGTGTGTGCAGCATTTGCTTCCAGACCTGGGCTGTTCTTGTATATGTAACAGGATTTTAATGCAGGGCTGGCCACCAGCTCAGCACAACTGTTGGGTTCTGAACTGCCTCGTTCAGATTTGTAAATTTCATTGCTTAAATAGTAAGTACTGCTCTTTCTATAGATCCAATAGAAAATAGGTTTTCTTGTTCTATTTCTTCTCTCTGAAGATTTATGTTCTAAAAATAAAACTTATTTTAAAAAATACAATATGTTTTATAATAGAAGAAAAATCACACAGAAGACATTCATGCTCTGGCCCGGTGAGGAGGCTACCCCAAGTGAATGACCATTATGGTGAGAGGGGGAGCTCAGCTCTCTGACAGAGATTCTTTTTTTTTTTTTAAGGGATCCGAACCCGTGGCCTTGGTGTTATCATTACCGCACTCTCCCGAGTGAGCCATGGGCCAGCCCTCTGACAGAGATTCTTATGGCTGAGTCCCGGCTCTATCACTTACTGAAACTATATGCTGCAGCAGATCATTTAACCTTGCTCTGTCTCTGTTCCTCATTTGTAAAATACACTCATTGTGAGTTATGACTAAATCTTCATTTTCCTTCCTTTCCTCTTCTTGTACTACCAAAGTGTTAATCTTCACAAACTCCAATATCTAAAGAGATTGCTATTTTTATTTGCTTTCATTACAATTTCCTAACTTGGGTAAATCAACATGATGCAATAGGAACAAGACCTCTATGGTCATTTACTGGGCCAAAATCGCGTCATAAATGCCCACAGGATTCCAAATGACAAAAGCCAGGAGGGCTGGCTGGTTGCTCAGTGGGTTAGAGCACGGTGTTATAACACTAAGTTCACAGGTTCAGATCCCCTCTCTGGCTAGCTGTCCCCCCAAAAGAAATCCATAACATTCAAAAGCTCTGAGAGTATGATAAATTTAGAGTCATGACAGGAACAGGATAACAGAAGTCAGGGAGGCCTTAGTAGGATATTTGAGTACTTTAGCCACCCCGTAAGCCCTAATACATATTTCCATTATTAAATACCATCATGAGCAGCCTCAAAGGTGATCTGATGCTAAGTTGCTTAGGTACTGAAAAAGATGTAAAAGTTCTCCAAACTCCTCCTGCAAGATCTAGTGTTGGGCCACGTTTCAATTCTGAGGCGCCTGACTGTGCATAGTTCCTGCTTCCTGGTGGTGGCCATTTTAAGCTTAAGTTCACTGTCGCCATTCCATTAGCGCTGGTATGCACGTACCCGATTGCTCCCAGTTCCGGGACCCGGTGACTAGGCAACTTTTTCCCGCCCTGCCACTCAACTCGGGGCTGCCTCTAATTGGACAACTGCTTCTTCCCACCCCCTCACGCCATCTTCACCCCATCCTCACCCGATTCCCCTATATAAGCCCCAGTGCCTTTTCAATAAACGGAGTTCCGGCTTTGACCACTCTCCTGGCTCGGCGGTGTTCTTTCTCGGTCCCTGGGAAGGAAGGTCCTGGGGAGGAAAGGCTGGGCCAGCGACACTCATCATCCTGCTCAGCCCTACAAGGGACCTCCGGCTGGTCCGGGATCTCTTCCCGCCCAGTTTTGTTGGCCTCTGGCTCAGGGAGGCCCGACAATCTAGAATGGGATGGGCCATTCAAGCCCCGGTGTGAACACTCTTCCTAGGAGAGGGAATCCTCAGAAATAAGCCAGCACCAGGGCCCCCCTCCACTCAGGTTTCCATGAAGAAACATCTACACATGTGCCAAAACCCACCTTGTTCCACTCCTGCAAGGGAAAATTAAAAGAACAATAGCAAACATTCCCTGAAGGCACCAGTGTAGCTCCCATTAAATGTTGAAAAAACATGAAAAGGAACTCTGAATTATTAGCTTAAGTGGAGTGTACCATGCCTCCAGCAGACCCTGATGCTTGCCCAAACTTTAGAATTGTCCCAGGGACTGCGGCAGCCAGGCTGAACCTTCAGGGATGGGTGACTGGTTCCGGCTGTGGGGAGAAGAGGCACGCAAATTTCAGATAAGTCAGGACCTTCCTTTCAGCATGGAGGAACATGTTTACAAATGGTCTTTTGGTGGGGCCGGCCTGTGGCTCACTCGGGAGAGTACGGTGCTGATAACACCAAGGCCACGGGTTCGGATCCCATACAGGGATGGCTGGTTTGCTCACTGGCTGAGCATGGTGCTGACAACACCAAGTCTAGGGTTAAGATCCCCTTACCGGCCATCTTTAAAAAAAAAAAATTGGTCTTTTGGTGAAAGGAAGTCATCTTGAAGGCTGAGGAACCATTAAGAGTTGTTATAACGACTCAAAGGATGAGGGCTTTACAGAGTGGTTTTTATGGTGTGAATAAAAAGAAAGTGGTCATGATAGTGATTTTTCTGGGTGAATTGCTGTATCTCTCTTACTCAGAATTACATAAGCCATAACATTATTTGGGAACTTTATTTATTTATTTATTTATTTATTTAT
>NW_007736751.1:45150-46277 GCF_000696425.1 Galeopterus variegatus
AACCCTTGGCCTTGGTGTTATCAGCACCGCACTCTCCCAAGTGAGCCACAGGGCCGGCCCGGGAACTTTATTTTTAATAATTAAAAAAAGCTATACACACCTCTCAGCATTGGACAGATCATCTAGGCAACAGATCCACAGAGTAACCATTACTCTTTCAGAAGGAGAGAAGAAATCTAGGGTTATCAGAGGTGGGAGAGGGGAGGGAGAGGGGCATAGGGAGAGATTGGACAAGTGGCGTAAAGAATAAGTATGATTTGTAACAATATATATGCTAGTAATATTGATTTGATCAACATATGTCAATGTTGAACCCCAAAAGTACATATAATCAATTATGATGTGATAAAAATTAAAAAATAAATAAACAAAACTATACACCAATAAATTTTTTGTTCGTGTCAACTACTTTATCCATATGTATTTTATGTCTCCTTTTATCATAATGAAAATATTTTTTATTACATGATTTTCCTTAGTCACTACAGACTTCTTCCCATGGACCTGATATAATGTCAGTCCATTTCACAGTCAATAACTCTAAATAAAANCTTCTTCCCATGGACCTGATATAATGTCAGTCCATTTCACAGTCAATAACTCTAAATAAAATATGGGAGAGAAGAAAGAGGGTGCAGAATTCTTGGTCTTCATTAGTGTGATTCATGTACCTACGTGCTGCTGGTGCCACACCATTCCCCATCCCTGTTCTTCCTGGGAGGAGAGAGTGCAGCAGAATAATGTTTCTGCTGGTGGCAACCTTTTTTTTTTTTTTTTAAATTCAGGTAAGGTTTACATAACATAAAATTTAAAGCAAATAATTTAGCAACATCCAGTACATTCGCAATGTTGTGCAACCACCACCTCTAACTAGTTCTAAACGATTTTCATCACCCCAAAAGAAAAATCCATACCCATTTAGCAGTTACTCCTTCCCCCTCCTCCAACCCAGTCCTGGTAATCGCAATCTGCTTTCTGCACCCACGGCACTCTTGCTTGGTCATATCCTCCTATGTAGAGGATTCTTAAAGCAAATGTACTTCACAAGGCCTGCTTTTCCAAGGCCTTGCAGTTTCAAATATTGACCTTGCGGAGGACAGGAAATTTTCCTCAGGCTATAAAGTCTC
>NW_007736751.1:47745-49951 GCF_000696425.1 Galeopterus variegatus
CGTGGCCTTGGTGTTATCAGCACCACACTCTCCCGAGTGAGCCACGGGCCGGCCCTTCATTCTGTTTTTTGATAAGAAAATATAGGACCTGGATTAAGAAATTGAGTCATCAGATATTTAAGCCCTCACTTAATAGATGAGTCAGCCGACTTTCTCCTGTATCTCACTGGTCAGAGCTGGGTCTCACGGCCTCCCCTGCATGCCGGAAGGCTCTGCTTTTCCAGCCCCTGTATTTATAGACAGGTCAAGAAGAAGGGAGTTGGGACACCCTCAAGCAGAATAAAAAGTAAATATTGTTACATATTTGAATGCTAATAATTCAATTACCTTAGAAAGGAGACCTTGACCCAGTAATAAATAAAATGTATAGTATTATTAAACCTAATATTAGTAGGGACATTGTGGTGCGGGAATACACTCCTGAAAATATGTTTAAACTTTTTTAAAAAACAAAATATTACTTGGTATTAGTAAGATATAATGAAGACCCTTACTATTTACAGATAAGAGACCAGAGAAATGGAATAATTAAAGGCTACTCCTGAGTTTTGATTCTAGAAAATGGGAGGATGTAAGCAGTCATAGTGGAAATAGGGCTGATACGGATTGTGTCCTCCAAGTTTTATATATTAGAAGCTTAATTCCCACTGGTGAGGGAATTAACTGGTGAGGGTGGAAAATCCTATTATATTAATTGAAAGGTGGGGCCTTGAAGAGGTGGATAAGTTGATGGTTTAATGGTGGGTGTGGGTGTGGTTCTGAGAGCTTTCAAAGGAGAGAGCATGGGGAACAATCTCTCTCTGCTCCACCATTCTCTATGTGAGACCCCTGCATTGCTGTAACACCACCAGCAAAGAAGATGCTCAACAGATGTGTTCCCTGGACTTTGGACTTCCTAGCCCCTGAAACTGTAAGAGATAAGTTTTTATTTTCTTACAAAGTACCCAGTTCCAGATATTTTGTTATAAGCAACAGAAATGGATTAATACAAGGGCTGTCCAGGAAGAGAGGGGGCTCAGGATGTAGGAAGCTGACTTGAGCTCCATAAAGGTGAGTTTGAGAGCGGGGCACTCAAGAGGAAGGACAGAGCAAGGCAATGCTAGTGTGAGTAGAGGTCAGAGGTCAAGTCTGGGCCTGGGAGCCATCGAGTTCCAGGGGTGGGAGGAAGAAGAGTTAGTTTACTGATGTCCAACAGGCTTTTTGGGAAAGGACTCAACCAAACAGAATCAACTAAACCTTGTGGGTCACCTAAATTTGAGGAGAGAGAGCAAAGCCCCTGGAGGAAGGAAAGAAAAGACTTGAGAGAGACAGGAGACAGGATAGCATAGAGTCCTAGAGACTAGAGAGGAGAAAATGTCATGAACAGGTGGGGACACTGGCCAGACACCTCAGTGAGGTCAAAGGAAAAGAAACAGGAAAAGACACATTGATGGGAGTGTGTGCCGAGGAGGTCCCTGTGAGTAAGGGTCTTCATTATATCTTACTAATACCAAGTAATATTTTGTTTTTTAAAAAAAGTTTAAGGGCCGGCCTGTGGCTCACTCGGGAGAGTGGGGTGCTGATAACACCAAGGTCACAGGTTTGGATCCCATATACGGATGGCTGGTTCGCTCACTGGGTGAGCGTGGTGCTGACATCACCAAGTCAAGGGTTAAGATCCCCTTACCGGTCATCTTTTAAAAATAATAATAAGAAAAAAATAAAAAAAGTTTAAACATATTTCAGGAGTGTATTCCCCCACCACAATACCCCAGGTCAGAGCCTGAAAAAAATTTAAAAAGTTTAAACATATTTCAGGAGTGTATTCCCCCACCACAATACCCCAGGTCAGAGCCTGATCTGGCAGGCTACAGAGTGAGTGAGTGAGTGAGTGATGGGGACAGGATGCCCTGATTCTGGTCATCTGCTTCGTGTGATAAAAGAAGACAGGAAAATCAGTGGTAGTTCATGGGAACAGTAACCAGAGAAAGGTTTCAAAATGGACTGACCCTGACCCCCAACGTCAGGTGATACATTCTATGGTCACCTCGTCTGAGGCTCTTCCCCATGGAGCTTCCTGGCAGGTGCTGGCCATCGCGGTATAGTCCAGCACTCCCTGGTCAGAGTTTTACACCAAGAGGTATCACAGAGTCAATTTCAAAGTTCACTCAGTGTCCGGCTTGTGAAAAGAGCAAATAAATCATAGATGTTTTCCCTCAAATCTCAT
>NW_007736751.1:50885-51212 GCF_000696425.1 Galeopterus variegatus
ATCTCTGCAAAAATGACCTCTGGAATAGCACACAGAAGCTCCTGTACACATGTAGGAAAGTGAGTACGTTGGACATAAAGACACTGCAAGAAGACGAATGGCTCAGCTATATGTTTTGGGAAGCTGAAGCCCAGACAAACATAGTCCTCACAAAAAAATGAAGAGGACAAAGGCAGAGTAGAGTCAGGGTGAAATACATGTGGAGGAGAAAAAATTCTTTTTCCTCTACCCATCTTAGGTTCTCCACTGGAGCCCAGTAACTAGACTTGCAAACAACAGATTAGCAAGAGAAAAACAAACAGAAGTTTATCAGTATGTGCAACTTGC
>NW_007736751.1:52635-54162 GCF_000696425.1 Galeopterus variegatus
GATAACACCAAGGTCTAGGACTTGATCCCTGTACTGGCCAGTCACACACAAAAATAAACAAACAACAACAACAGCAGCAACAAAAACCTGAGGTACAAGGTAGGAGCTTCATCCCTGGCCAAATCCCAGTTATTAGAACTAGGGAATAAGATCCAAGTCGATTGTCTCACCCCCACCCCAACCCTGTGCTAAGCAGGAAAACTAAACTCCTAAGTATTTTCCCTGCTTTAGAGACCAGATCAGTGGACTAACCTCAGATTCTGGGGTGTGTCAAGGCCTGCAGCTGGTGACCAAGTGAGAGGGATTTGGGGCCAGAACCAGGTCAGTCATTGCCAAAGCCATGTGTCCAGCTTGGTCTTGGGCACTGACACTCCGCTTGGAAACTAAGTGGGCAGAGGCCATTGTGGCATTCCATCTCCTCGACATGCAATCAGGAGTCCTTGGGCTCCTTGGGTTCTGAGTCTGATCTCATCCCAGGACTAGGATTCTCCTCCAGTTCTAGGCAATGGGTCCCAAGGGCAGAAGTAGGGTTGGAAAAGAACTGAGCCTGGCCTGAGATCTGTCCCTCAGCTCTGAGGAGCAGTAAGCAGCCCTGAGTGGAACTGACTCAGTCTCCAAGGGTGTTCTCCCCACCCCCACTTTCTTCCTTCTGCAGAAATTCCACAATCAGGGCCGGCCTGTGGCTCACTCGGGAGAGTGCAGTGCTGATAACACCAAGGCCCCGGGTTCGGATCCTATATAGGGATGGCCGGTTCGCTCACTGGCTGAGCGTGGTGCTGACAACACCAAGTCAAGGGTTAAGATCCCCTTACCGGTCATCTTTTAAAAAAAAAAAAAAGAAATTCCACAATCATTAGCCTCTGACCTGATGACGAGGAGGCTGTACACTGAGGATCATATTTTCCCTTTTAAATTAGAATTTCCACCTCAATGCGGCAAGATTTCATTCACTCTCTACAAGATCCTGCTCCTGTAACGTTTTCATTGCCAGTTACATCACCATCTCCTTACTGGGGCATGCAGTCTTCCTATCAACCATGGACACTCCTCAATAACCTCTGTGTTAGTCAACACGTTCGGAAAGCAGACTGTGTGAGTGTCAGAGAAGCTCAAAGTCAGGAGGCATTAGATACCAACCAGAGGCTGAAGCCGATCCTTTCACACACATGAGCAGAGACCATGACCAACCATGGTCCAAAAATATTAAATGGAAAATTCCAGAAATAAATAATTTATAAGTTTTAAATTGTGAAAAAAAGACCACAATAAAACATTGAACTTTCAGAAGGAGAGAACAGACTTATAATTACTAGAGGTGGGAAAGAGGGAGGGAGAGGAGTCAGGGAGTAGCTGGGTAAGGAACACAAAGAGCAATTATGATTTGCAATTATGAACATGCTAATAATATTGATTTGATCATCACATACCGTACACAAATACTGATAGTCAACTCTGTACCCCATAAATATGTATAATCAAAATATAAATATTTTAGGGCCGGCCCGTGGCTCACTCGGGAGAGTGCGG
>NW_007736751.1:55011-56482 GCF_000696425.1 Galeopterus variegatus
ATCAGCACCGCACTCTACCGAGTGAGCCACGGGCCAGCCCTAAATTGCATGCCATTCTGAGTAGCATGATGAAATCTCATGCCTTCCCACTCTGTCCTGACCTGGACATGAATCATCCCTTTGTCCAGTGTGTCCATGCCGTATTCATTATCCACTTGTTAGTCATGGACATAGTCATGGTTGGATGATCCAGGATCACTTGAAGCAGATGATCTTTTTTCTTTTTGGGGGCAGCTGGCAGGTACAGGGATCCGAACCCTTGACTCTGGTGTTACCAGAACCACACTCTGCCAAGTGAACTAACTGGCCAGCCCTTCCTTCTCATGTAATGTAAGGTCAGCAGTAGCCTAACATCATGTTATAATGCCTGTGTCATTCATCCCACTTCATCTCATCTCATAGGCATTTTATCACCTCACATCATCACAAGAAGGATGAGTACAATACAATAAGATGTTTTGAGAGAGACCATGTTCACATCACTTTAATTATAGTATCTTTTTATAATTCCTCTATTTTATTATTTGTTATTAATTTCTTACTGTGCCTAATTTATAAATTAAACTTTATCATAGGCATGTATGCACAGTGCTCCTCAACTTACAATGGGGTTAATTATTCCCAATAAATATCATCATAAATTGAAGATACTGTAAGTTGAAAATGCGTTTAATACACCTAAACTGCCACAAACATCATAGCTTAGCTTAGCCTACCTTAAACATGCTCAGAACACTTACATTAGCCTACAGTTGGGCAAAATGATCTAACACAGAGCCTATTTTATAATAAAGTGTTGAAAACCTCATGTAACTTATTAAATGCTGTACTGAAAGTGAACAACAGCATAGTTGTATGGGTACTCAGAGTATGGTTTCTACTGACTGCATATCACTTTCACACTATCTTAAAGGTGAAAAATAGTAAGTTGAATCATCATAAGACAGGGACAATCCGTATAGGAAAAAACATAGTATATACAGTATTTGGAACTATCTGCAGTTTCAGGCATCCACTGGGGGTCTTGGAATGTATCCCCTGTGGATAAGCGGAGACTACTGTAATTTGAACACACTACATACTTACTACTTCTTGAAAATGTGAATGAAAGTAATAACAGAACAGAGGAAAAGTAAGGAAGAGATTGGGAAAGGTCTACCTACTCTTTCATTACAATAAAAATAAAGTCACCCCATTTATCTTTTCTAAGAAGTAAAAAATACATATAGGGGGCTGGCAGGTTAGCTCAGTTAGAGCGCAGCCTTACAACACCAAGATCATGGGTTCAGATCCCTGTACCTACCAGCTGCCCCCCCAAAATAGGCAGGAAAAAATATATACAGTCACGTGTCACTTAATGACAGATACATTCTGAGAAATGCATCATTAAGTGATTCTGTCATTGTGTGACCATCCAAGAGTGTACTTTCACAAACCTAGATGGTATAGCCTGCTAAACATGTAGGCTATA
>NW_007736751.1:57331-58144 GCF_000696425.1 Galeopterus variegatus
ACTCTACCGAGTGAGCCACAGGCTGGCCCTTGTACTATCTTTTAATTCAGTTTTTCCATGAACTTTCTGAAGTACCCTCATACATGTACTACAAGAGGCTGGGGTTTGTTAATTTACTTACTTTCTTTTACCATATGTAAAAGTGCTTAGAACAGGAGTGCGTAACACAGTACATACTATATAAGCTTTTACTATTATTCTCCTCCTCCCAAGTGTAGTTCTTTCAGTTTAGCCCCTGACAATCACATTTCCAAGAATTCCTCAATTGCTTTCCCAGCTGAAGCAATCAGGAGGATCACTCGGCTTGTATTTTGGGGGTAAGGGTGGTGGAGAAGCCTATTTGGTCTGATATGGAAAATCCCACCTGAATGCTGCCATCTAGTGTCCATTTCACACTATTAGCTACATCCTAACACATTCAGTGCTTCCCCACTATTGGATCCTACGTTTGGGGAAATTTTCATTACCAAAGATAGAACAGAGCTTTTGGCTGTAATGAGAAACTGGAAGTTTTGCTAAAATTCTAACAGAAATGATCGCATAGTGAACTGATATAATTGCAACCAAAGTCACAAAGAACCGAGAGATTTCGGTTATCCTGTGACTCCTAGGTGCCGGTGCGTGTGGTTTCAGTTGTGGAGGGGAGTGATGAGAACACAGCTGCTTGTTTATTTGAGCACCTTTCATGCACTAGTTGCTCCATGGGCATACTCTAACTCAGGTCTCCTCACAGACTTCTCAGTGAATATTACTACTGTAAGGCCCCATAGAAGACCCCAAAGGAGGCACTCCCTAAAACATGGTGCTTTTCTC
>NW_007736751.1:60290-60772 GCF_000696425.1 Galeopterus variegatus
GTGGTGGGGAAGGCCTCTATCCACCTGGAGAAAGTATCTACCATTACTAGGAGGTATTGTTTTTTTTTTTTTTTTTCTTTTTGTCTTTTTTTTTCATGACTGGCAACGGATCGCAACCCTCAGTGTCGCGCCCGTACCGGACCGGGACCGGCAACAGGATCGCAACCCTCAGTGCTACGCCCGCACTTCACTCAGCCAGTGAGCGGTCAGTCTGTATGTGGGATCCGAACCCTTGGCGGGAGCGCCACCGCGCTCCCAAGCGGCGCACTGTAGCAGTGTGCCACCGGGCTGGCCCGACTAGGAGGTATTGTTGATGTTTAACAGGAGGCATGTGGTTGAAATCGATCTGCCAGTCTGCTGCAGGGATACTACCCCTAGCTTGGTGTGAGGGATATAGTTTGGCTTTTAAGGGGGTGTTAGTGTTGGTACGTTGGCAAATGGAGCAATTGCGAGAGATTTTTTGTAGAAGAGCTTTGTCTGCT
>NW_007736752.1:0-10527 GCF_000696425.1 Galeopterus variegatus
GGGCGTGGTGGAGAGACGATCTGGGCGGGCTCCTCTTCCCTGCCCCCCCGAAGCTGGCCGGCAGCTCCCCACGCTACCAGCCCCGTCTAAGATCCACGGGGAGAGTGGGATTGTAGGCCAGTCCACAGGCCCCGGGGTGCCCCGTGTCGAGGTAAGCAAATAGCACGACTCAGTGTGGAGTCACGCCAAACAGAGATGGCTGTCCTGCCGTCCTTAAGCTGGCCTTCTCCACCCCCACCCGAGAGAATGGAGGCAGCTTTGATGTGGGCACCTAGCCTGGTGTGGTAGGTGGGGGCCAGGTGGGCGGGGAGCAGTCGGGCTTCGCCCCGCAAGTGGGGCTGGGCTGGGGGTGACTCACAGAGGTCGCAGAGTTGGGCCGGTCTGGCGCGCTGGCTTTCCTGGCCTTTGTTGTCTGGGCTGATCGCTCGTTCCTGCAGCCGGGCTTCGGCGCTCTCAGGAGTCCTCCTCTGTGTCGGCCCCAAAACCTCGAACCTGCTGCCACTTGTTTGTCGATGTAGGATCGTTGTTGAAAGAATTATTTGCCTTTTGTTGCTCTTGGAAATGCAATCAATACTCTGGTATCACAGCGCACGGCTCATAGGATCGCGCTGTCTCCTGTCACGGCCGCTCCAGACCCGTCGCCATGTTCTCTTTCCTACTCAGCACCTGAGGGTCGCGCGGGCTACAGCCTCGGGTGCGGCGCCGGCACAGTCCGCGGGTCCCGGTGTCGTGGCGAAAGCTCCTTCCTTGCCTAATTTTCTCTGCTTTTAACCATACATTGTAGTTGACTGTGGTTTCTTGGGCTCCTCCTAGGCCTTATTTATATGAAATGGGTGATTTTTAAAGCTGGTATTAGTGTCTTCAAAGTAAGAAATTTGGACTACTTTGTACTTGTCTGATCGTAAGAATCATGTGGGGCTTCTATTAAAAGTAAATTTTCATGTTGTATATTTTCCAAGTAGAGTCAGAGACATTGTGAAACTTTCATAATGGTCCAGAAGATTCTTGTGATTAGGCAAATTAGGTGTACCCTAGTACTGTGGCTTGGATGTCTCCCAACCCCACTGAGGCTTAACCCCCACTGTAGCAGTTAAAGGTGGGAAATCCTATTATGTAACTGAAAGGTGGCCTTGAAGAGGTGATTAGATTGTAGGACCATTCGTACTGACTGGACTAATAATGGTGATCAGGGGCATGGTTCTGAGGGCTTTAAAAGGAGAGCACACTAAGAGTTTTCTCTCTGTGCTCCACATTTTCTAACATGTGAGACTCCTGGGTCACTGTCACCACCACTAAGACCATCACGACATGTGTTTCCTGGACTTTGGACTTCCCAGCCTCTGAAACTGTAAGCAGTAATTTTTTTTTTTTTTAAATAAATTACACAGTTTCAAGTATTTTGTTATAAGCAACAGAAATGGACTAATACAGAAAATTGGTACCAGAGAAGTGGGGTGTTGTTTGTAAAAAGTACTTGAAAATGTGTAAGTGGCTTTGAAACTGGGGATTAAGGAGAGGCTGGAAGAATTTGGAAGTATAGGCTAGGAAAAGCCTAAATGCTGTTGAGGAAAGTTTGGAACTTCTTAAAAACTGATTATGTGGTGGCAGCCAGAATGCTGATAAAAATATGGATAGTAAAGGATATTCTGAGAAGATCACAGATGTAAATGGGAATGAAAGTTTTGGAAACTGGGGCAAAGATCACCCTTGCTATGAATTCACAAGGAAGTTGGCTGCATTTTGTTCATGCCCTAGGACTTTGTGCAAGTTGGAATTTAGGAGTTATGAGCCAGAGTATTTGGCAGAAGAAATTTCTAAGCAGCAAAAGCATTAAGGAAGCTACGTGGCTACTTGTAACAAGCCTAAGCTTAAAGAGGCAAAGATATGATGTAAAGCCAGAATTTAAAAGGGAAGCAGAGTGTTAAGATTCAGAAAATTTGCAGTCTGTTCATGTGATAGAGAAACAGAGAGCATTTTCAGGAGAAAAATTCCGTGGTACTAAGAATATTAGTACAAAATTAAAGGATTCTCAAGAGAAGGGGAAAGAGGCCCTGAAGGCATTGCAGAAGCCTCTGGGGCCACCCCTTTCATTTCAGGCCCTAAGGTCTAGGGAGACAGAATGGTTTGGGGAGCAGACTTGAGACATCCTCCCTGGGTAGTGCTTCCAGCACCAGCATCCCAGCTGCTTTGGCTGCTCCTGCTGTGGCTAAATTGGCCCCAGGTGTTTGGATGTACAGCTGTGGAAAATATAATCCAAAAGCCTTGGCGGCATACATGTGCTGAGATCTGCAGGCTCATAGAATGCCAGAGCTGTGAAGGCTTGTGAGCCTCCACCCTGATTTCAAAGGATGTATGGAAAAGCCTGGGAGCTCAGGAAGAGACATGTTATATTGGTGTATTCACCACATAGAGCCTTTGCTAGCGTGATGCCAAGAAGAAATGTGGGGTCAGAGTTGCAGCAGAGAAAACCCATGAAGCAGCATGAGTGGAGCCATGAGAATGGGACTGACCTGGAGATTCCCAGAATCGTGAAGGTAGTGTGCAACACAGCCTGCGAGAACTAAAGCATCACCTGAGACCAGGAAAGCTATAGGAGCAGCACTACCAGAGGACTTGGGAACCCAACCCCTATACCACCATGCAGAGGATGTGGAACATAGAGTCAAGGTACACGGTTCACCAGTTTTGAGATTTGATGCCTGCCCTGCTGTTTTTCAGACTTATTTGAGACCAATTATACATTTATTTTGGCCTATTTCTCTCTTTTCGAATGGGAATATGTACCCTATGTTTGTCCCACCATTGTATCTTAGAATTAGATAACATATTGATTTCACAGCTGGGACTTTGAACTTTGGACTTTTGAGTTGAAACAAGTTAAGACTTTGAGGAGGAGGTAAATATATTTGTATGTGAAAAGAACGAGTTTGGGGGGTCAGGGATGGAATGTTGTAGATTGAATGCCCCCAACCTCACTGAGGCTTAATCCCCCCCTTAACTGTTGAGGGTGGGAAATCCTATTATGGAGGTTGAAATGGGGGGCCTTGAAGAGCTGATTAGTTTGTGGGACCATGCTATTGTGAATGCGTTAATAAGGTGATCACAGGTATGGTTCTGAGGGCTTTAAAAGGAGAGCACGCAAGAGTTTTTCTCTCTGTGCTCTGCTGTTTTCTGCCACGTGAGACCCCTGGGTCACTGTCACCACCACTAAGACCTTCACCGGATGTGTTCCCCGGACTTTGGACATCCCAGCATCTGAAACTGTAAGCAATAAATTTCATTTTCTTTATAAGTTACCCAGTTTCAAGTATTTTGTTATAAGCAACAGAAATGGACTAATATAAACTATACTGGAAGGTCTGATTTCAGAGGTGAAAACCATTTTCCCTGTTTTTTACTTACTTTCTTTTACAAATTGATGTACATCATAAGTAATTTTAAGAATGAAAAATACAGATTTTTTGAAATTTTCAACCCTGTGATTAATATAAGTAGAATAAATTATTATATGTATAACTGACACACAGAAACTTGTTGCCCTTTGTGAACACAACACTTGAGTAACAGGTGGCAGGAGAGCTTATTGTGCTTATAGATATCGCCATATGTCAGACTCACTTTATCTGCATGGGTCTGTCAGTATGATAGATTGAGGAATGCAGAGCATCTCTTGGAACTCTTTAATTTGCATGCCATGTACTAAGATTGTGGAAAGAGGCTGAGATTATTGTCATAAAGACTCAATATTGTGTCAATTGAAGTTGTATCTAGCACAATATCTATTTCCATGCTGACATCTGGCAACTTATTTTGGAAATTTAGATCGTTCCCAGAATGTCAGGAAAAAACCCAATGTTACTTTAACTCCCACATAATAATTATAGTACTGGAGTTTTATTTCTATTATTTTTTCTCTCCAAAAGTTGTTTTTGGCTGTGCTTATGAAACAAAGAATCATTACCTTAAAGTAAAATGTTCTAAGAACATTTGCTTGGTTGCTGTGTCATTCTTACATTTACTGCCTTTGTAGATTTGCTAACGTTATGTCTTGCCTAGAGTAATACTCCCAACTTTTATCATTGCCCATGTCAGCTTTTTTATGAAACCTTCCATGATCTCTACCTCCTTTACCAGAAGATGAGATTTTCCTTGTAATGTCCATACATACTTTGCTGTATTATTTAGATCTTTTGCCTAATATACTTACTCATGATCTACACTGTGCATTAATTGCTCAAGAAAATAAAGCTTTCATCTTCGTATATTTTAAAATTTCAAGTATATTTCATTCTGTACCCTGGAAGGAAATTATGCAATAAAATATCCCTTTTTTAAAGCTTAATTTTTCTAACTTGTCCCCTTCCCAGTCCATATTCCTCATCATATGAAGTGTTTATCTGTGTGCAAATGAGCTGTTGGTTAGATTAGAATCTACTGTGTAATGTCAAATTTGTCAAATCCTCATTTAGATTGTTCTTTATGTTTTTCTTCAAATCCAGAAGCCATCTTTATCCCCTGCCTTTTTATGTATTCTTTTATGCATACAACTAAAAAACAAAGTCTGGGTCAGGAAATAAGATTGATACTCAAAAATCAAGAAATTATCTTCTTTTCGAGTTCCTAAGGTTGTTTTTTATCCTGTTCCTAAAATATAGGTGTGCAATAAAAACTTTTTTGTGTTTTACTTTTTTCCTAACTTTTCTCAGAGTAGAGCATTGCATAATAGATAACCTTAATTAATGAGTGATTTTAACAGGAGTTTTAATTTTAATTAATAGAAGTCCAACTCCTGTTGCCTTTTAGGAATCTCAGTATTTCTAGTATGTTATTCCTTAAGGGACACAACATGCCTGTTTATTTCTATACCTTTTTATTTTTCAAATTGAATCTTAATTGCATAAGGTCAAGTTAATTAAACCAGCGATACTAAAAATTTGAAAGAAATATATTGACACTATGTTTGGCCAATTTTTTTAGCCAGTCATTACATTTAAAAGTTCTCTTTGCATTAAATATGTATGTAGGATTAGCCAAATTAGACAGTTTATTGTTAAGGCAATTCTTTTTTTTTTTCCATTAAATTTTTATTTTGTCAATATACAATGTATATGATTATTATGGCCCATCACCGACACCTCCCTCCCTCCTCCCTCTCTCCCCTCCCCCCCCAAGAATGTCCTTTCCGTTTGCTTGTTGTAACAACTTCAAAAAGGTATAGTTGTTATATCTTCTTCCCCACCCCCGGTTTCTTTTTTTTTGTGTGTGTTTGTGGGTGAATTAATTTGTTTATTTTTTAGCTCCCACCCATGAGTGAGAACATGTGGTATTTCTTTTTCTCTGCCTGACTCGTTTCACTCAATATTATTCTCTCAAGGTCCATCCATGTTGTTGCAAATGGCAGTATTTCATTCGTTTTTATAGCTGAGTAATATTCCATTGTGTATATATACCACATTTTCCGTATCCACTCATCCCAATTCTTGAATTTTATCTTTAATCTTTTCTACGATTCTTTCTCCAAATATCATTACTTTCTATTCTTCACGTGCTTTAATTGAATCAGATTTTAATTTATTTGGTCTCTTAAGAGCCTCTACCTGCCTATGTCTTCTTTTATTCTTTTGCTTACTGTCACTTTCTGAAAAGTGGGAAGGAATAAAAATGTCACAGTGAAGGAAAAAACATAAGAACATAGAGTAACCACAGTTTAGTTATTCAGTATTGTTAATAAAGCTTTCAGCTTTTAAGATTTTCCTGTCAGGGAAGTAATTTGCTACCTTTAATTCCAGAAGAAGACTGATTTGTTTATTACTCCTAGCAAACCAAGCTCCATTTCTTTGTAGTATTTTGCATTTTTTTAAATGAAACTTCAAAACTGTGAAGTGGTACTGTAGAAACTATCATCTAATTGCCAGAATAGTAAGTACTATTTGAAATGGAAATTATATTTGCTTAATAAAAAGTGGAATAATACAAACTGTCCAGAAGTGAGGCTCTGTGTTCTTTCAACACTGCACTTAAGTGTTGGCAACATAATATGATTTCTTAGCCCGAAGAATCTCATCTTAATAGAAGAAAAAAAGGAGGATGAAAAGGGTAGAATAATGTAGAGATGGTGAACAGAAGGGAGTACGGAGAATATAATGAGGGAAAATTTGAAATTACCCAGTTTGGGAAATATTTTGCTTAAACACCTAAGCAGCATTATGTTCCTGCACTGGGTCTTAGGAGACTCAGATTCTTTTTTCTGGTGCTATGCCTTCATGAATGCTACCTCTTTATTAGCACTTTATTTTCCCACTTGGAAGCATAGTTTAGTTTATAAAAATATGAATATGTAGATTTTAAAACATATTTTCCTGTGAATTAGGACATATTTTGAAACACTGCTTCGAGAAGTAAATCTAAGTAAGATCTCTGTGCCCAGAGGTAAAATTATGTGAGGAGATGGGTAGGAGGAAGACTTTAGTAGCTGCTAAAATCTAGTGATAGATTTATATTTTCTTTGACATGAATTGAATTTTTACTTTTGCTTCCCCTGGCACCTCCTTCAAAAACACACACACACACACACACACACACACACACACACACACTCTGAAAATGAGATTTTATAAGAAAAAAAGTTAGCATGTGTGTAAAAAGAGAGCACGTTTGTAAAAGGAAAGCACATCTTCTTTAGTCTGACTCTGTTTTTGGTTGGTGGCACTAGCCTCGGAACTATGCCATTTTTCCTCATTCCAGTTTTTCAGTTAGTTACCAATTAGGATTGGTATCAACCCAATTAAGTTTTAATGTTTTCTTTTTCAGCTTAATTCCATTTCTTTTTTTTCTTTTTTAAAATTGAAACGTAATCAGTAGACATATTTGTAAACATTTGTAGGATGCAGAGTTGAATATTAACGTCTGTGCAATATGTAGTAGTCAAATAGGGATAATTGGTGTATGCATCATTATGTAATGTAATGATTTTTTTTGGCCCTTTACCAGTCTATCACTAACCCCTCCTTCCCCTCCCCCTTTTCCACTTCTGGGAACCTCAATTCTCTCCCACCCACCCCCCTTTTTTGAAAGGTCAATATGTTATGATCATTGTATCTTTCTTTCTTTCTTTTTTCTTTGTTTACTTTCTAGCTCCCACTTATGACTAAGGACATGCAGTATTTGTCTTTCTGTGCCTGGCTTACTTTACTTTACATAATTTTTTCTAAGTTAATCTATGTTGCACATGGCAGGGCTTCATCCTTTTTTATGGCAAAGTAGTATTCCATTGTGCATATATACCACATTTTTCTTATCCAGTCATCTGTTTGTTCCAACTCCTCGCTATTGTGAATAGCTGCAATAAACATGGGAGTGCAGGTATTCCTTTGATGTGATGATTTCCATTCCTTTGGATATATACCTAGTAGTGGGATTGCTGGATTGTATGGCAGTTCTATCTGTAGTTGTTTGAGGAATCTTCATACTGTTTTCCATAATGACTGCAATAATTTACAGTCCCACGAACAGTGTAGAAGAGTTCCCCTGTCTCCTTGCTAGCATTTGTTATTCTCTCTCTTTTTGATAATAGCCAGTCTAACTGGAGTGAGATGATGTTTCAGTGTGGTTTTGATGTTGAGCATTTTTTCATGTGTCTGTTGGCCATTTGTATATCTTCCTTTGAGAAATGCCTATTCAGCTACTTTGCCCATTATAAATCATGTTACTTTTTAATTTTTTTTTAACTGTTGAGTTTTTTATGTTTCCTTATCAGAATGCATGGTTTGCAAATATTTTCTCCCATTTTGTAGTTTGTATTTACACTCTGTTGATTGTTTCCTTTGCTGTGCAGAAGCTTTTTAGTTTGATATAATCCCATTTGTTTATTTTTTTCTTTTGTTGCCTGTGCTGTTGAGGTCATATTCATAGTCTTTGCCTAGTCCTGTTTCCTGAAGTATTTCTCCTGTGTTTCAGGAGTTGTATTGTTTCATGCCTTATGTTTAAGTCTTTAATCCATTTTGGGTTGATTTTGGTATATAATGAGAGATAGGGGTCTAATATCATTCCTCTACATATGGATGGCCAGTTTTCCCAACACTGTAATTTATTTTATTTTATTTTATTTTTATTTATTTTATTATTTTATTTTATTTTGTCTATATACAACGTGGTTGATTATTGTGGCCCATTACCTAAACCACCCTCCATCCTCCCGCTCCCCCCTCCCTCCCAACAATGTCCTTTCTGTATGCTTGTCCTATCAACTTCAAGGAGTTGCAATTGTTATGTCTTCTCCCCCTCCTCCGCCCCCGGATTTTGTGTGTCTGTGTGAATTTATTTATTTATTTTTTAGCTCCCACCAATAACTGAGAACATGTGATATTTCTCTTTCTGTGCCTGACTTGTTTCACTTAATATAATTCTCTCTAGGTCCATCCATGTCGCTGCAAATGGCAGTACTTCATTCTTTTTAACTTAATTTTATTTATTTATTTTTATTATTATTATTTTTTATTGTGTGTGTGTGACCGGTAAGGGGATCATAACCCTTGGCTTGGTATCATCTGCACCGTGCTCAGCCAGTGAGCGCAATGGCCATCCCTATATAGGAACTGAACCAGCAGCCTCGGCGCTCCCAGTGCTGCATTCTCCCAAGTGAGCCACGGGGTTGGCCCACTTCATTCTTTTTTATAGCGGAGTAGTATTCCGTTGTGTAGATATACTGCATTTTCCATATCCATTCATCTGATGATGGACATTTGGGCTGGTTCCAACTATTACATATTGTAAAGAGTGCTGCGATGAACATTGGGGAACAGGTATACCTTCAACTTCATGATTTCCATTCTTCTGGGTATATTCCCAGCAGTGGGATAGCTGGGTCATATGGTAGATCTATTTTTTTTTAATTGTTTGAGGAAGCTCCATACCATTTTCCATAGAGAATGCACCATTTTGCAGTCCCACCAACAATGTATGAGAGTTCCTTTTCCTCTGCAACCTTGCCAGCATTTATCATTCAGAGTCTTTTGGATTTTAGCCATCCTGAATGGGGTGAGATGGTATCTCAGTGTGGTTTTGATTTGCATTTCCCGAATGCTGAGTGATGTTGAGCTTTTTTCGTGTGTCTGTTGGCCATTTGTATATCTTCCTTAGAGAAATGCCTACTTCGCTCTTTTGCCCATTTTTTAATTGGGTTGCTTGTTTTTTTCTTGTAAAGTTGTTTGAGTTCCTTGTATAGTCTGGATATTAATCCTTTGTCAGATCTATATTTTGCAAATATTTTCTCTCACTCTGTTGGTTGCCTTTAAACTCTGTTAATTATTTCTTTTGTTGTGCAGAAGCTTTTTAATTTGATATAATCCGATTTGTTTATTTTTCCTATGCTTGCCTGTGCTTTTGGGGTCATATTCATGATGTCTGTGTCCAGTCCTACTTCCTGAAGTGTTTCTCCTCAGTGTTATGTCTCCAGATTTATTTTTTTTGCTCAGCATTGCTTTGGCTATGCATGGTCTTTTGTTATTCCATATAAATGTCTGTATAGTTCTTTCCATTTCTGAGAAAAATGTCATTGGAATTTTGATGGGGATTGCATTGAATTTGTAGATCACTTTGGGTAGTATGGACATTTTCACTATGTTGATTCTTCCCATCCAGGATCATGGGATATCTTTCCATGTTCTTGTATCTTCTCTAATTTCTCTCTGCAGTGGTTTGTAGTTCTTATTATAGAGATTTTTCACATCCCTGGTTAACTCAATTCCTAAGTATTTTATTTTTTTGGTAGCTATTGTAAATGGGCAAGCATTCTTGATTTCCCTTTCTGCATGTTCACTGTTGGAGAGTAGAAATGCTCCTGATGTTTGTGTGTTGATTTTGTATCCTGCTACTTTGCTGAAATCTTTTATAAACTCCAAGAGTTTTTGTAGTAGAGGCTTTAGGCTGTTTGATATATAGGATCATGTCATCTGCAAACAGGGACAGTTTGACTACATCTTTTCCAATTTGAATGCCCTTTATTTCCTTCTCTTCTCTGATTGCTCTGGCTAGTACTTCCAACACTATGTTGAATAGGAGTGGTGAGAGTGGGCATCCTTGTCTGGTTCCTACTCTTAAAGGAAAAGCTTTCAACTTTACCCCATTCAGGATGATATTGGCAGTGGGTTCATCATATATGGCTTTAATTATTTTGAGATACTTTCCACCTATACCTAACTTATAGAGGGTGTTTGTCATGAATGAATGTTGAATTTTATCAAATGCTTTTTCAGCATCTATAGAGATGACCATATGGTCCTTGTGTTTGATTTTATTAATATGGTGTATTACATTTATTGATTTTCATATGTTGAACCAACCTTGCATCTGTGGGATTAATCCCACTTGATTGTGGTGAATAATTTTATGTATGTGTTGCTGTATTCTGTTTGCTAGTATTTTAGTGCAGACTTTTGCATCTATTTTCATCAAGGATAGCAGCCTGTAGTTTTCTTTTCTTTTTTTTTTTTTTTTGTCTTTTGTCTTTTTCCGTGTCCGGCAACGGAT